>NC_056739.1:1724605234-1724847734 GCF_019279795.1 Protopterus annectens | reverse complement strand
GATAGACTGACGGATGAAGTAGTGAAAGATAGGGAATGAAAATGCAACCCCCTTTTAGGATTGGATAAGGATGTGAGTATAGTAAGGGAGCAAGGCAATGAAGGTTATAACATGGCTTTTATACACGCACATTCCTCAGCATCTTTGGATATTGAGAATATCATCAGGAAGTATTGGGGAGTGTTAATGGTAAACAATGACACAAACCAATTCATCCCTAAGGAACCCAAATTTATTAGAAAAAAATTATATGAACCTGAAGGAAATGTTTGAGAAAGTGGAATGTAGGAACGCTAACCAGAACAACAGGAGAATTTGAACATTTAGGTGTGGGTTCTGTAATCAGTGTATTTATATGGCAGACAAGGAGGAGATTTATTTGTAAGTAAAATGCCAAACAGCAAGAATTCTGGATAAAGGACAGGCTCCAAAAGAAGCAGAACACCAAAACAAAAGTAAATAGAACCTTGTCCACGGCTGGATACAAATACTTTATTTAAAATACCAAAACGTAAGCGCTTTCACAGTCTCTGACTGCTTCCTCATACAACTTTAAACAAATGAAGCACATTCTTTATACAGTTAAAAATCAATTAAGTAATTGATAGCAATTAGGGCATTTAAAGTGTCCTTTACACTTTACTACTAAAAAACATCTAATACTTAATTTACGACCTTATTTATTAAAAACATTTTTTAAAAAAATATATATTCACATTTTTTTTACACATTTTAAAGTACTGTGTGTATGTTAGTTAATGCCTGAGTGCTCTAGCTTTTAAGAATGGTTTGTGATACTGCTTCATTTATACCTGGTAGTGTATCTGATTTAAGTTTAATGATCCACCTCTGCTCAGTCATATTCCTCACATCACCTCCTCTGATAACCTCTAGAACCAATAATTTAAAAGTATGGTCTCTTCCTTCTGCCTCAACATGCTTGGCCAATGCAATGTTCTCCTTTCCATTAATGATGTCTCTATTGTGTTCTAATATACGGTCCTTGAGCATTCTGTTTGTCTTCCCTATATAGAAGACCATACATCTCACGCAGAAACTAAAATACACAACATTCTTGGTTCGACAGTCAGCATAGCACTTCGCATGAATTACTGTCCAACTGTATGTATGTGTAAAAGTAGTGCAAGAATGTATGAATTTGCATGCTGCACAATTTCTGCACATGTATGTTCCTAGTCTGGAAGATACAATAGATGGCAGAATTGTTTGTGTTTTACAACATAAATGTTGTTTAAGACATTTTTTGTTTTTAAAGGAGAACAGTGGGGTGTCCTCCAACATTTCTTTAAGTTCATCTACTGCTGTCAAGATGTTCCAGTTCTTATTGAACACCTTACAAAACACATTAATGTCACTGGAAAATGAAATTGGGAATCTAATCTTCCCATTACCTGATCTATGCATGTCTGATGCAGAATTCACCTGCTGTGCAACATAGGCTTGCCCTCTGTTCCCCCTTTCTTTCAATGATTCTTCTATACATTTATCCAGTTCCTCCCTAGAATATCCTCTTTCTAGAAATTCTCCCCTAAGATTATCCAGAGCTGCTATTAACTGTGTTTCATTGTTGTGCAGTCTCATAGTTCTCAAGATCTGACCCTTCATGACATTTATATTAATATGGTTGGGGTACATACTTCCTCCTGGTGGGTTTCTTATACAAACTAGTTTCCAATATTCTGGCCTCTGATTTCTTGACTGTAACATCAAGAAAATCCATACTCTCTTGGGAGAAATTACATGTAAACTTTAGGAATGTAGTGGTGGTATGTAAATATCCCCAAACGTCTTGTAGCTGTTGTTCAGAGCCTCCCCATAGAAGGAAAATATTGTCCACAAAACGAGTGTACCACAGCAAATGTTGGTTATATTTGCTGTTTTGTAAAAATGATGTCACTTCCAAGGCAAGATTGGCATAGCTATTGGTACAAGCCTTGCCCATAGCTACGCCTATCTTTTGCACATAATACTGATCTCTGAAGACAGACATTATTTTCTAGAATTATGTCCAATAAGTTACAAATCAAATTAATTTTGCTATCAGTGCAGGCCCTTTTAGAATCTAGTTGTCTGATATTGTCTGTACCCCAGTCATTCGGGATAACCGTGAATAATGATGCTACATCTAAGGTCACAAAATAATATTCACTCGTCAGTCCCTCAGTCTTGCAATAACAATTTTGTAAAAACATCTTAATGTCTCTTAATATATGATTGTATCTAGCACTGGATGTAAGCATTTCTCCGCATAAATGGACAAATGCCTCTGTTACCCACCCCTTACTCGAGACATCTCATTGGTGGGTTCAATGCATCCTTATGCACGTTAGGTAGTCCATATATAATAGGTACAAGTGGAGCTTTTGTCGCAAAATCATTGAATAAGTCTTCTGAGATCATGCCTGTTATAAGAAAGTAAAAAATCAAAAAGGACACTCTATCAGTAATAGCTTTCAACTCTGTCCCATTAATTCTTACATATGTGTAATGGTCACTGAGCAACTGATCCATTCTTGTTATGTAGACCTCTTTGTACATGACAATCACTGACCCCACCTTTGTCTGCAGGTCTCATCTCAATGGACTGCATTTTCTTAAGTTCAGCCAAACCATCACATTCATATCAGCTTAGATTGTGATACCTGGAAACTGTATCATTGTGTCACAGTTTGCTAATTTATCACATACTGATGTAAAAGTATTTACCATTGGATGCATTTTGGGTGTAAATCTACTCTGTTTAGTGAACTTATTAATTTCACCAACATCCCCTTTAAATATGGTTTTTAATGTTAATGTTCTCCCAAACATTCTCAGTTCTTGCAGGATGTCTGCCATATTAGTCTTTTGTGAAGATTTAAACGATAATCCTCTCCCAAGTACACCCATTTGGGCACTTGTCAAAGGTATGGATGAGAGGTTTAGGACCAAACCTTGGAATTCTTGCTGCCAGTGACCATTTTCTGTTTGTCCCCTTCCATATTCTGCTGATGCAGCGTGTACCTCTTCCTGCCTTTGCTCCTGGATCTCTCCTTGATCGGTAATGGATCACTCAGCTGAAACGGACGTATTACTGTCTCTGTCCTGCTGTTCGTATCTTCTAAAAAATGGGGTAGTCCTGAATTCAGTGGTTTTTCATTATTTTACCTTTTATTTCTGCTTAAATCCTCAACTTGTAAGGCTCAGTGTGGCATTCTGTTCAGCTTCTAAACTCTTGACTCATGTATTTACACCGTCTCCAGGTACATGCACTTCCTTGTTAGAAGTCTCACAGCTAGTGGGTGTATTCTGCAGTTCCTCATTGATACACTTGGTTGCTGGCATGTTCGTAGGACCCATCGTTGCACTCCTCTGCTGTTCAGGCTCATTAACAGTGGTAGGTTGCTGGATAGAAATGGCATTCATTGATTGGATGTTTGGGTCTCTCTGTTGTCTCGGTCAAGAGAAGACTCTCCCACTCTGAAAATCACTCGTATTTAAAGGGGATGTTGGTGAAATTAATAAGTTCACTAAACCAAGTACATTTACACCCAAAATGCATCCAGTGGTAAATACTTTTATATCAGTATGTGATAAACAAATTAGGGAACTGTGTGACAATGATACAGGTTCTAGGTATTACAATCTAAGCAGAGATGAATGTGGTGCTTTAGTTGAACCTAAGAAAATGCAGTCCATTGAGATTAGACCTGCAGACAAAGGTGGGGGGGTGATTGTCATGGACAAAGAGTTCTACATAACAAGAATGGATCAGTTGCTCAGTGATCATTACACATATGTAAGAATTAATGGGACAGAGTTGAAAGCTATTATCAATAGTGTCCTTTTTTATTTTTGTCTTGCTTATAACAGGCATTATCTCAGAAGACTTATTCAATTATTTTGCGACAGAAGCTGCACTTGTACCTATTATATATGGACTACCTAAGGTGCATAAGGATGACATGAACCTACCAATGAGACCTATTGTCTCAAGTAAGGGGTGGGTGGGTGACAGAGGCATTGTCCATTTATGTTGAGAAATGCTTGCATCCAGTGCTAGATACTTATGATCATATATTGAGACACTAAGATGTTTTTACAAAATTGTTATTGCAAGACTGAGGGATTGACGAGTAAATATTATTTTGTGACCTTAGATGTAGCATCATTATTCATGGTTATCCCGAATGACTGGGGCATAGACAATGTCATACAACAACTAGGTACTAAAATGGCCTACATTGATAGCAAAATTAATTTGATTTGTAACTTATTGGACATAATTCTAGAAAATAATGTCTTTGTCTTTAGAGATCAGTATTATGTGCAAAAGATAGGTGTAGCTATCGGCACGGCTTGTGCCGATAGCTACGCCACTCTTGCCTTGGTTCACTGGGAAATGACATAATTTTTACAAAACAGCGAATATAACCAACATTTGCTGTGGTACACTTGTTTTGTGGATGATATTTTCCTTCTATGGGGAGACTCTGAACAACAGCTACAAGACTTTTGGGGATATTTACATACCACCACTACATTCCTAAAGTTGACATGTAATTTCTCCCGAGAGAATATGGATTTTCTTGATGTTACAGTCAAAAAATCAGAGGCCAGAATACTGGAAACTAGTTTGTATAAGAAGCCCACCAAGAGGAATGCCATACTTCATAGAAGAAGCATGCCCCCCAACCACATTAATAGAAATGTCATGAAGGGTCATATATTGAGAACTATGAGACTGCACAACAATGAAACACAGTTAAGAACAGCTGTGGATAATCACAGGGAAGAATTTCTAGAAAGAGGGTATTCTAGGAAGGAAATGGATAAATGTATAGAAGAATCATTGAAAGAAAGGGGGAACAGAGGAAAAGCCTGTTTTGCACAGCAGGCAAATTCTGCATCAGACATGCATAGATCAGGCAATGGGAAGATTATATTCCCAATTTCATTTTCCAGTGACATTAATGTGTTTTATGAGGTGTTCAGGAAGAACTGGGACATCTTGAAAGCAGTAGATGAACTTAAAGAAGTGTTAGAGTACACCCCACTGTTCTCCTTTAAAACCAAAAAGCGTCTTAAACAACAGTTATGTTATAAAACACAAACAATTCTGCCACCTATTGTATCTTCCAGACTCGGGACTTACATGTGCAGAAATTGTGCAGCATGCAAATTCATACATTCTTGCACTACTTTTACACATACATACAGTCGGACAGTAATTCATGCGAAGTGCTATGCTGACTGTCGAACCAAGAATGTTGTGTATTTTAGTTTCTGCGTGAGATGTATGGTCTTCTATATAGGGAAGACAAAATGCTCAAGGACTGTATATTAGAACACAAAAGAGACATCATTAATGGAAAGGAGAACATTGCATTGGTCAAGCATGCTGAGGCAGAAGGAAGAGACCATACTTTTAAATTATTTGTTCTAGAGGTTATCAGAGAAGGGATGAGAGCAGGTGATGTGAGGAATATGACTGAAGCAGCTGAGCAGAGGTGGATCATTATATTTAAAGCAGATACACTACCAGGTATAAATGAAGAAGTATCACTGAAACCATTCTTAAAAGCTAGAGCACTCAGACATTAACTAACATACAGACAGTACTTTAAAATGTGTAAAAAAATGTAAATATATATTTTTTAAAAAACGTTTTTAATAAATAAGGCCGTAAACTAATTATTAGATGTTTTTTAGTAGTAAAGTGTAAGGGACACTTTAAATGCCCTAATTGCTATCAATTACTTATTAATTGATTTTTAACTGTATAAAGAATGTGCTTCAGTTGTTTAAAGTTGTCTGAGGAAGCAGTCATAGAGACTGTGAAAGCGCTTACGTTTTGGTATTTTAAATAAGTATTTGTATCCAGCCGTGGTGGACAAGGTTCTGTTTACTTTTGTTTTGGTGTTCATTTATTTAAAAGCCAGGGATACATTATTAAAAACTTCCAGATATTATAATTGTAATAGTATGAGGGTAGTAGTCACGTGTGAAGCATGTTCCAGCTTCTATATTGGCAAGACGGAGAGCAGTTTGAGGAAACGGGCATACAAACATTCATATGATATTGCATGAGAAAAAGAGACTAGTGCTCTGTTTAAGCACTATAAAAACTGCAGGAGTGCTAAGTTTACATCTTTTGTGGTAGAGTAAATTTTACATGATCCCAGGGGTGGTAGCTGGGAAGCCAGATTAGAATATAGGGAGTTATTCTGGCAAATCAAACTGGATGCAGCCAAATCCCCATGAACACATTAGTATTAACAGTGTTCTTAAGTTAAGGGCTGCTAAACTACATACAAGCATAACCATTGTACATATATATATATATATATATATATATATATATATGTGTATATATATATATATATATATATATATATGTGTATATATATATATATATATATATATATATATATATATATATATATACACACACACACACACACACACACTTTTTTAGAATGATATTTTATGCTTTGGTATTTAATATTGGATTATTTTATTTTTACTTTTGATATGTGACGATTTGTACCATCATAGGGTTAACATTTTTAACCTTTTTTGAGGGTGAGGTTTTGTATGGAAGGATTGGCTGTTTTTTTACTATATAAAGACTTGACTTGTTATGCAGTTTGTTCTGAAGTAGCCTGGGATTGTTTCGGGTGAAAGAGCTTAATGTGTTATTCTGTGATATATTCCATTAAACTTCTCTGCTTTTGTTGGTTTGGAGCCTCCTTCCTTTAATTTTCGACCTTTGAAGAGTAGTAGGACAACACGCACAATTTTGTTAAACAGTGTTTAACATTTACTAAATATTGCAGTCTTCCTGACTGTTAACATTTTTATTTTGAATACTTGCAATCATAAGCTTATTTTATAAGCTAGTAATTTATTTACTTAAGGAAAACAGGTGTTCTTAATACACAATTGCCTCCAGTCTTTTAAGTGTTGTTAAATTTCTGAAGTAGTCAGATTTTGGGTTCAGCATAGCATCTTCATAAAAATCATGTATTACCAGTATCACAGGCATTTGTTGCCCATCAGTATAACTAATTTCTGTCCACTGTTAAAAACCCACAGGGAAGCGTTAGTAGGTGTTATAATCCCTCTTAAAACCAAGATTCAGGTTTAAAATTAGTCCCCCCCCCCCAAAAAAAAATAAATAAATAAAAGTTGCGCAATTGAATAAGCTTAATTGCTATTGTCCTTGTTTTGTCAGAAGTGTATGGAAAGTTCATTGAAGAACCATCATCAGCATATCTGGCACAGAGAGATCAGGCAGAGAAAAGTGCACTGCCACTAATTTGTCATTTAGCAAGTAACTGCATGTCTGTGGGCATTCATCCTGGCTGCAAGTGTCAGGCCTGTTTCTCGTATACAAGTTGTCTCTAGATATTTACAGCATTTAACTAGGTAAACCAAATTCATAAATGTTCCTGCAACTTCTTAATGACAGTATTAATCTGGTAGCAGTGCAAATCATCTGGCATATTTTGCATCATGGACAGCTAGAGGGTTTTGAACAATTTTGAATTGTGTTCTGACTTCACTATGATTCTTACATTAAGATTCTACAATGTGGGTATTTTTTAAAGGACAGTAGTAAGAGTTCTTGAAAAATATTTCAGATTTGTCATCTTCATAAAGAACTGGTTGATGGCCAT
This sequence comes from Protopterus annectens, assembly GCF_019279795.1. Taxonomy (NCBI): domain Eukaryota; kingdom Metazoa; phylum Chordata; order Ceratodontiformes; family Protopteridae; genus Protopterus; species Protopterus annectens. The sequence continues at coordinate 1,724,840,052 of NC_056739.1, read as the reverse complement.
TGTCATTTTGTGGAGTTTTTAAAGGTCTGGATGCTATGTTGTCACTGGTACAGCACTGTCATATGCAGTCTTGCCTTTATAGGGAGCAGCTGTTCCCTTGACAGCTGCATTGCATTGTTATGGCTGTCGTACTCACTGGCAGTGTGGCCCTAAACAACAAAGGTGTGTTCAGCTGTGCATGCATCTTTCTATCTCACCAGAGCAAATGTAGGTTTTATCATAGTAGTTGACTGAAAGTGACAGACTTCTTTATGTGGATGGGATGAGTACTGCTCCTGTCCACATACATCTGTCTGTCGGATAGCTTCCTTAAGTCAATTTGTTATGTTCTGTTGTCTATAATAACCTTAGTATCTGAGAAGTAGTGCTTGAAGACAAGAAGCCAGCTTCCTAGAAGAATAAAGCCCTTACTACAGCCCAGGCAACCTGGGTTGTATTAGTAGTGTGGGTTTCTGAGGTACTGACTGGAAACAATTGACATGCCCATCTTTAGGAAAAGGCATGTACTTGGGGGAACTTCACAGTCGATCCACAGCAAAGGCTGGGGCACACACAAGGTAGTGTTCATAGATTAGTACTAGGCTAATTGTCCTTGTGAGCCATTTTAAGCCTAGCCAATTATCCCTTGTGAGACTCAAACCCTGCACCTTGTGTTTGTAAGGCAAACACCTTAACCATTAGGCCACCCTCCTAACCCCATCTTGGAGGGAAAAGATTAGGGTCATCTGAGTTAGTGCAAAGATGGGATAATGAGTCACCCTTGTATCCATTGCATATTTGTTTGTGAATATCTTTTGGTGTATTTGGGGGAGGGGAAATTTGGGGCTTAAAAGAAAAAAAAAATTCCAGTCCGGTACAGCAATATAATGCTACCGTGGTGCCTAAGTCTGCTTACTGGCCAGAAGCACGAGTCTGAGTAAGTCTGGGAGAGGGCAGAGAAGCCTGGTAAACCCATTGGATAAGGAGAGGACCTGGAGACAGTTGATAGTGTGCTGCAAGAAGCAGGAAAAAAATACTTCAAGCCAAGTACTCCGAGAAGAGTTTAACATATTAGTTGAATTCTGTTGAATCCTTGGTGAAATTCCTTGAGAGAGTAAGTGTAACTTGGTCATATAATGAATAACGTCAAAAAGAAATCCCCTGCATGGGCGCAGTTGCACGGCTCAATAGCATTAGTCCATAGAAAAAAGAGAAAGAGAGCCAACAAACTGTGTCCTGAATAAATTTATTGTAAAAAACAACAAAAAGTAGACAAACAAAAACAAAAAATGTTTGTCTCCTTTTTGTTGTTTTTTTACAATAAATTTATTCAGGACACAGTTTGCTGGCTCTCTCTCTCTTTTTTCATATAATGAATAAACCACCAATAAAATGGAAATAAGTGGTAAAAATTTCTGTTATTGGTTTCTGTTGAAGAAATTTGCTTATTTTGGTGCTATTCTGATGGCAGTTGCTATATCCATAATCTGAATATAATGCTTGCCATTAGTGTTAAAGTTATTATGTGTTAGAATTAATTATGTTAAGTTGTCCATGTACATCTGGGATAATGGCATGATGATCTGCTTTCTCTTAAAAATTTAAGACAGGCAGTAATGCTGTCCTTGTGTTGAGTAGATTGACTTTAACCTCTGTAGTGGCTAGAACAGTGTTAGGTGGTAAATTACCGTAACCTGATAGAGTGCAAAGGAAATGAGTGTAGTTTCCGAATTTTCTCCATAAACCCAGAGATCTGTTCCATCGGTGGTCTGTTGTCTGTCTCTGAGATATACATGTCATATTTCTAAGCATCCAGTTTACAGACTGAATTCGTTTTTTTTCTCATCCTTGTTTTTGAAGTGCTTCTTTTTTATTCACTGGGAAAGAAATTATGTCCTCTGTACTTCCTTTCTAGACACAATGGGAATTACAACATTATACCTTATGATTTAGTTTCAGAGGTGTTTCTGGGCATTAAAAAAGGCACAGCTGGAGACCTTGACAATTTAAATGGATATTTTCTTTCTACCATAGCAAGTAGCTTGGTATCATGTCTTCAAGTACGCTTTCAACAGTGACAGAAGGAGGGATATGTTCCCAACATTTGGAAGGAACCAGTTGTTGTCCCAGTACCCAAAGGATATGTACAACAATCACGGGATAAATATACATTTATTATTTTGACTTCAGTACTGGGAAATGTTTTGAGTGAGCAGTTTGTAGTCTGTTCCAGGGTGATATTGGACAAATGACTGATGTATATTAATATGATTTCCTTGTGGGAAGATCATATTTGTCTAATCTTATCCAATTTTATCATGACATTTGTTGCTCAATGGACTTTGCCTTTCTATTGACTTTAATTGGGTAGGGTGAACACCTGTGATTTGGTCCCCATGATAGAATAGTTGACGTTATGTTAAACATAATAATAATATCTACATTGTATGCTGGATATCCAATTGCCTATCAAGAAGGAAATTTGGAGTTAGAATAGGACATTCTTTTAAAAAGTAACAAATGCTGATTTTGGGGTCTGCCAGGCATCTGTTCTTGATCTTCTGTTGTTTGGGCTATTAAAGTTTGAGTTCCCAGTATATGATAGCACCTGATTAAGTAAATTCACAGATGACGCTAAGATGGGGGGTATAGTTACAAATATGTACAATCATAGTAAATTGTAAAATTGTTTAGACATTTTATTCAGGTAGCTCACTGAAATCGGGATGCAATGTAATGCCAAGAAATGCAATATGATGGATTTTGGTTCTGGAAATAACTATTATCCATATGATCTGAATAATGAAATATTGACCTCAGTAAGCTCTGTGAGAATTTTAGTATACATGGTGGACCATGCTTTTGACTTTGATCGTATCAAGACAGTGGCAAGAAAGTGTTATGGTCTTTTAAAAGACATCTTGAGGATGATAGAAGTAGAGAGAAAAGTCTTGATTCCGCTTTTTTTGTCAACCGTATGGACTGTTATGAAATACTGTGGGTCTTTTGGTTGTGTTAATGCTTGCCAAATAAAAAGACTTGATAGAATCCTGAAGATGGACACTAGGCAAGTGAGAGGATTGAAAAACCTCAGTTATTGAGAGAGAGATTGGAGACAATTTCCTTGTACACCATTGGCTATAGGATTTTAAGAGGTGACTTGATTCTTTTGTATAAATCACCAGTGAGTGAGTCAGTAGCAGCCTCTCTTGATGGTACATTTTTGGGGCATAATAATATCAATACCAGAAATAACAGTCTATATGTTATGTGAGATTGCCAGGTGTTAGAACATCAGTTAAGAGCAGGTATTTTCATCATAGAGCAGAAACATTATAGAACTTTCTCCTTAAATATATAAGAAAAGTTGGTAATGTCAGACTTTTCGAGTTCCTGATAGATAAGTGGTATAGGATTGTTGGTTGTATTCCTGCTCTTTTGGCAGACTCTTAAATGATTCTTAGGAATCCTAAGTATGAATTTCTTCTACATCGAACATTCTACATATCTAACATCAGTAACTTATTAACTCTTGAGAAATGTCTCCTGTTAGCCCAAAAGCCTGAAAGCTTGACTAACTGTAAGAGCCATACTAGTCCAGTAAGAGGTTTCATAACTTTTTTTTCCCAGTGGACATACATATACTTTGCTGAAGCATTCTCTGTCTAGTGGCTTTACTGCAATTTCTTTTGACTGTTACATATCAAAACTGCATGCACTTGTATTGTGCAAGCTGACAATGTACTGCATTGGGTTGTTTGACTTATCCCACTGTAATATAACCATGGGTTAGTATATATGAGTTAGTGTGTGGGGGAGCAAGTCCCTGCATGGGAGAGTATACAGCAGCTTGACTCCTGCAAAAAAAAAATAAAAATGTTTTTATAGTTTTTCATGTTACACATCCCATTATTCAAAAATTGGACATGTGACTCATTGTAGAATGATTCAGCTGAACAACAGGAAGGCATTCCACTGCTACTTTAATAATTCAATGCCAAATCGACATGGTTGTTTCTTGATTTGCAGGTGGGTGGCTGTTGGTTGTTAGGAGACAAAATGGTGGGGCCCCAGGAAAGGTCATGCTTATGCAGCTGTGCCATTACATTACACCTGCATTAGTCAGGCGTATAGATGTCCTTGAACATGCTACTTTGCTGAAAAAGTGCCAGTTTGAGGTTGATGAAATATAACCCAGCTCCAGCAGTAGATCAGCTGATGCAGTTAGAACATATATATTTTATCTGTCCCTTACTCCTATTGTGTGTCTTCATCATGTACTTTATTGGAGTTCAGATATTTCAAACAAGTAACTCCTAAAAGGTTATATTCAAGGAGTACCACACAGTAATTTTTACTAGTAAAATTATTTTTTTATTTTTTTACAGATATTGTTCCTTCATTAAATAACCACAAACAAAGCTGCTAAGGATTGTCCGGATGCATGTTATATTAAAACTGATAGTTTGCTTTTGTTACACCCAGATTTTTACATTTCAATCTTAAGTTTATGTGGCAGGTTATGCAGTAGGATGGGTTCCCTGAATAATGCATAGCTGCTTCCATTGATTTTGAAAGGATTTCTCATGTAAGATTTTAAATAAGACATAGGCTGTTCCTCTGCATACACATTTCACTAATGAGTGTGTGATATTCCCAGTGAATTACTCTGGAAATAAGCTTAGCAATATGAGTCTGTTTCTGTTTTGCAGTTTCGCCACCTTTAGTGTACACAACCAGGGCCAGTGCTGGCATTCTGGGAGCCACCAGCAAGTTTCAATTTGGGAGCTGTACCAAGATACACACACAAACTGACATTTAGTGCCAGTTTTATGTTATGACAAACCTCAGTACCACAGCAAGGTAGGTACTCACAGTGGTGTATGCACGCACTGACTGGCATTTAGTAGCAGTGTGATATTGTGCAACAAACCTCTGCACTATATTGAGGTATCCAGTTCCACAGAGGTACAGAAAGAGACCCACACAGACTCCCATACACAGGACAGAGACACCCACCCAAGACCAAGACAGCACTACAGCAAGTCTGGACAGAGACACCCACACAAGACCAAGACAGCAATACAGCAAGACAGGACAGAGACACCCGTACAGACACCCACAGGACTGGGTAGAGGCACTCCCACAAGACCAGCTAAGGTCGGGTGGCATGATGCCAGGGTAATCCTATGCGCTAGGCTTGTAAAGGGTTCAGGGCCATTAGCCTAGTATACACCTATGAACCAATACAGCAAAGCTGGACAGAGACACCCACAAAGACTCCCACACACACAGGAAAGAGACACTTACAGAGACTACCACACACAGGACAGACACACCCACAGAAGAGCAAGACAAAACTACAAAAAAACTGAAGAGAGACCCACACAAGATGAATGCAGCCCTACAGCAAGACTGAAATAACAAGATGCATTAGACAAACTGACCCCACCACACAATACAGAAGACAGCTACAGACATGCGGAACAGTTAGACTGCAGAGGCACACAAGACAGCCATAGAAAAAACTACAGACACACAAGACATACAGGAGAAAGCCATGGGGATTACAGAGACTGCAGACAGACAGGAGAAAGCCATGGGGATTACAGAGACTGCAGACAGACTCGAACCAAAAGAAAAACAGGTGAAGTCAAAAAGTACAAAGATGACAGACACCAGAGTGTCATTTATATTCAGCTTTTCAGATTTCTGCCACTTTTATTGCTTCTAGCTGTCCTTGCCTCATGATGAATCCAGCCACTCTTGGCTGTCCTTACCTCATGACAAATCTTGCCACATCTAACTGTCCTTGCCGCATGATGAATCCTGCCGCTCATAACTGTTCTTGCCTCAACAAGTCTTGCTGCTTTTTCTTCCTGTTTGTCCTACATGGTTCTCCCTGCTGGAGCAGGTAAAATCAGAGTGAATACACAGCGTAATTTTATACAAACCAGGCTAAGATGCAACTTGAAATTTACTGCCTTACAGTATTCTAAAAGGTTACTGCAAAAGAAAGATGTTACACGTACCTCGAGTTTTACTGTTATCTTATGAATTTTCTTCTGCACAAAGTCTTTAATGAGACTATTATATGATAAACCTTGTCCCACTTCATGCTCATTTTAGAGCACAGCTAAACCTGAAAGTCTCTCCCCACTCATTGATGAATGTAGGTATGTCTTTATGAGTTTCAGTTTAGAAAAGTTGCATTCTGCAGTAGCCACTGTAAAAGGTGCAGTCAAATAAATGGGTAGTGAAATATTATGTATACAGATGTCCTGTAACTGCTTGTGAATGAGGAAATTTAACACAGACAATAGTGGTAATTCAGTATCAAGCATTCAAGAAAGACGTTTCAGTTCATGTCCAAGGTCATAGTCATCCGTGTCACAGTGGCCACTTGTCCTGTCTGTCACTTGTTCTTTCAGAGCCTTGCACTGTTGGATCAAGGTGTCTTCTGCAACTTCACTCAAGGTTTTAATATTTGATAAAAATCCAAAGGTCTTATTAAACTTTGAAAGCTGCTCAAACCAGTCAGTAAATATGACTGTATTGTTGTGTCCAGCAGCACATTGAAGAAGTCTGCATATAGTTTTACCATTGGATCCTGTGTTGCCTCATCCTCCCCTTCATAGGAGAAGAAATGCTTTATCTTGTTCTACAGCTTTTCCTGAAATGTGTTGTTAACATCCAGTTCTTATGCTATTTTGGTGGCTTCACTCATAGCACATTGAAATCCTGTATCTCTGTAGTTCTTCAGCAAGTCCATAGCTGACCCCAGCATTTTGACACACACAAAAATATCAACTGATGCACTCTGAGGCACTCTACTTGCATGATTTACTCCTGTCAGTACATCATACCAAACTACTAAACATACAGTGAATTTATATGATATATGTTCCCCTTTCCTGTTGATATGTTGTGGCATCATTTGTACGTAAAGCTTCACATATGTCCTGTAATGCTTCCATGGCTCCCTTCAGGTGAAATTGTGCTGCCTTTACACAGTCTATCCTGTTTTCCCAACGAGTCTGACAGTAGCTTCACAGTGACACACGTCTTGTTTCAAGATCTGCTGTCAGTTCATTGTTGCTGAACATAGTACGTAAATGTTCTTCAGACATCCAAAGAAAGACACTGACTGTAGTGATGAATGTGCTCCATCACTAACTATAAGATTTAAGTTATGGCAGGCACATGGCACGTAAGAAGTCCTTGAATTCATAGGTAGGTACTAGGCTATTTGGCCCTAGGGCCTACATAAGCCTAACCAAAAAGGTACCCTGGCTTTCACCACCCAAGAAAATTATTTACCTGTGCCCGTGAAGAGCAGAGCCACAGAAGTGATCCCTGGGGTGAATTTCCTATTTCCCATCCAGTCATCAAGATTTTTCTTGAAGAGTGCTAATGAGGAGCTTTGTTTGATATAGATAGGTAGTTTGTTCCAGAGTATGAGAAGTCTCTGGGACAGGAATATATCCCTCTAGCATGTTCTGTTTATTGTGGTGACAAGGTTTAGGTCCCTAGAGCATGTAGCTTGGATGGATTGGGATTTCTTTAACTGGAGCATGTCCAACAGCTCTGGGTTTGACATAGCTTTGTATGTTAGACAAAGATCCCCTCTGAGTAGGCGATATGCGGAGTAAAGCTGGAGTTTTTTGAGACTGTCTGCGTAGGGCATCTGTTTGAGGCTGGTAATCCTTTCTGAGGTATTTCTGCAACCTTCCATTTGTAGATGTCTTGTGAGGTACACACCAAAAGGGGCGTTGTACTCTATAATGGGTCTAATGAGTGACGAGTAGAAGGGAACAATGACCTCTTTTTTCCTGGCTGAGAACTCTTTTGTGATGAATTGTGCCACGTAGTAGGATTTCCTGACTACTGTGGCGATGTGATTATCAAAGGAGAGACTACTGTCCACCTGTGTCCTAAGGTCTCTTATCACACTTTGTGTTAAGTAGACTACTGCCTATGTGGTATTTCATGAGTGTAGAATTTTTACCAAAAGGGATGACAATGCACTTTTTGGCATTGAGCTTGAGGCCATGGCTTTGACACCAGGCATCTGTCTCAGGCCCTTTTGTAGGATGTCCACATTGTTAGGAGTTTCGATTATGGCTCCTAGTTTGCAGTCATCTGCAAACTTTGTTAGCCAAAGACCTTCTGTGTTAGCCTGTACTTCAGAGAAGTAGATACCAAACAGGAGAGGACCCAGGACTGAACCCTGTGGTACTCCACTTGTCACTGGTCTGAAGTCGAATGTGGAGTCTGCTACTTTCACAGTGTGGGTTCTGTCAGTGAGCCAGTTGGCAACCCATTTTGTGACATAGGGATTTATGCCTAGTTTAGTGAGTTTATCTATAATTGCAGAGTAGGGGATGGTGTTGAAAGCCTTGGTGAGATCTAGATAGGCTGTGTGAACCACCTTCTACAGCTTTGGTGACTGCTTCAAAGTAGTCTATCCGGTGTAGGAGACATGATCTGCCTTTTACAAACCTGAACTGGGTGGGGTCCAGAATTTGGAGATTACCCATGTCTTTGTTTATAAGTTCCATGGCCTTGCAGACCAGGCTCGTCAGGCTAATGGGATGGTAGTTCCTGGGGTCCGTGGTGGATCCCCCTTTGTGAAGTGGAATAACCGTCACTGTGCGCCATTCAGTGGGTACTAAGCCTGCGGTGAGGCTGTAATTGAACATGGTACTTAGGTGGGGTGCCAGTTCGTTCTGTAGTTCATGTAGAATGCAGCCTGGGATGTTGTCAGGTCCCATGGATGCTGTATTCTTAGCTTTGGAGAGTGTGGTTTTTGCCTGTGCAGCCGTGATTACAGGAACTTTGCATTCTTCCGGTGTAGAGATGGGTCCTTTAGGGGGTGAGTGGGCGGTAAAGTTAGCACTGATTCTATCTGCCAGGATGTTGGTAATATTAGTTGGTTCTGTATATTTAGTGCCATTGTGCTGTAGCTCAGAGCAGATCTGAGTGTTGCCATTGAGATTCTTGACATAGCTAAAGGATGCTTTATGGTTGTCTTTAGGAACAGTGGCGGTTTTGTTTTCATAACTAGCTTTGGACGATTTTATGAGGGATTTCAGCTTCTTACTCAGGCTGACCAGGGAGTTCCTTCCTCCAATCATGGTATTTTACTCTCTTTTTGCAGCAGTTTCTTTCTTCTGTTGTAGCGTTTGTTTATGGCAGGGGACCACCAGATTGGCTTCCTTTTTTTGGAGGATAACATCTTGGTTCCGTTAGGGATAGCACGATCCAAGCACTTGTGTAAGTGCCTATAAAGTGCATTTGTGTAGGACTCGGCAGTCGTACCGCTATTCGTCTGCATGGGTGTCGTGAAGTTTGCCACTTCTGTCTTAAGAAGTGTGAAGTTGGATTTGGAGACATCTTTTATGGTGGTTTCCCTAATGGCGGTACGGGGTGGGATGTGGATGTCTAGGGTGATAAGTTTGTGGTTGGATCTGACCAATGAGAAACTGACCTCTGGTGAGGAACACCAGTCGCCCATGTTGGTAATGACCAGGTCTAGGAATTTGCTGCCCCTGGTGGGGGTGTGGATAAGTTGATCCAAGGCGTTGGAATTTATGAATTCCAGAAAATGTTGTGCAAAAGAATTGGTACACGAGTAGTTTTCCCAGTTAATAGTGGGGTAGTTGAAATCGCCCATTATTAGGGTGTTAGGTTGTATTCTAATATTTTCCTGTGTATCAAGAAATGAGGAGTGGGAATCGTAGGGCATGGCGGGGGATCTGTAGCAAGCTACAATTTGGGTTGTGGTCTTGCACAAAGTTAGTTGCACTTGGATAATCTCAAGTGCATTATGCTGAGCAACTAGCCTGGAGGTGTGGATATCCTTAATGAATATGGACACGCCTCCACCTTTAGTGTTTCGGTCCAGGTTAGGTGGCCGAAAGGTGTGGTGTGAATTATAGCCTGGTAATGCAGGGGTGCTCTCTAGAGCCTTGAACCAGGTCTCTGTCACTGCACAGATGTCGATGTTATCCAATTTAAGGAGTGCCTCAAGTGAGTGCATTTTGAGGTTTAGACTTCTAGCATTGAGTAACATTACCCTCAGATTTTGATTGCTTGTACCTGTTACGGTGGAGAATTTGTCATTTGAGCCTTGCCTAAAAAAGGCACCGTAGGGGTGGGAAGAGCCTTAGCCAGTTTCCCGAATCCCAAGGGTGACAGGTGCAGGCTATTTATTTTGTCTGGGCCTGCACTCCAGCTCGTTTCCCTTTCATATTGCTGCCATTGTCATACTCTTGTTCTCGACGGTCATTAATGTCCAGTTAATGATGTTGCAAAGTCTGAAGAAGTGCTTCCGTAAGTCCTGCTCTGGTCATATCATTCACATGCACAAATCCCAGAAATTGTTATTTACCCCTCACCATCCAAGCGACTAAGCAGCTCACCCTACTATTCAGGCATGACCAAAGGGCAATTTCAGGTATACTCTCCAGTCCAGCTGGTGAACCTGGGTATCCTAAGGCAATGTTACAACTGCCTCATGTACACAGACGACCCTCTCCTCCTGCCACAAAACATTAACATATGCGAGAGATGCAATTATATAGCTAACTTGGAGGCTAAGCTCTCTCCACCCAAGACTGGAACAGGCAATCATGAGGAGAAGGTTAACACTTGCACCACACCTCCAGCCTCACATAGACATACTAAACCAGCACTGGCAAAAAATACACATAAATACATGAAATCATACTCGGAGGCTCTAAATAAAAACCTGCAAAAGCATCCGAGACCTCCAAAGCAGACACCCAAAAAACCTGCACCTCCCGTCACAAACCAGACAACACATAAAACACAAAATCAGTGTGCCGCACAATCACAGCCCTTAAGGCAAAATAACATACTTAACACACTAGTAATAGGTGACTCTCTAGTCAGGCACACTGACGTCCCACTCACTAGGCTGGACAAGGAGAAGGTTACTGTTAGCTGCCTATCGGAGCCAGAATCCGCCACATAACACGAGCACTCAGGCCACTCCAGAACAAGTACAAATATGACTCTGTCATTGTTCATGTTGGTGTGAATGACCCGAGACGTACCTCCCTGGACTACATGAAAAGACACATGGAAGAGCTCTCTGATTATGTAGCCCAGGCAGGTATGACCCTGACCCTGAGTAGCATCCTGCCCTCACCAAGAATGATACCGCAGCACAAAGAAAAAATGATCAATTTCAACAATTGGCTAAGCTTCTGGTGTCATTCAAAGGGGATCCAGTGTCTGTCAGCCTGGGACGACATGCTCAACGAGCCTCGTTATTTCACAAGAGAGAGCTTGCAATGGTCACCCCTAGGTTTTTGAATACTGACCAAGGCTCTTGCTGCCCCCATAGTGCCTTTTTTAGGCAAGGCTCAAAAGTCAAACCCACATCCGTAAACAGCACAAATAAAAAAATGAGGGTTATGCTACTCAACGCCAGGAGTTTAAATCTCAAAATGCACGTGCTCAAAGCACTTCTCAGTATGGAGAACGTCGGCATCTGTGCAGTAACTGAAACCTGGTTCAAGGCTCCACAGAGCACCCCAGCACTACCAGGCTATAACTCATACTACACTTTTCGGCCACAGAATATGGACTGAAACACAAAAGGAGGGGGGGTGTATCCATATTCATCAAGGATACCTACACCTCCAGGTTAGTGGAGCAGCATGATACCTCTGAGATCATCCATGTGCAAATAACATTGGGCAAATCTGCAGTGCAAATTATGACCTGCTACAGATCACCTTCCATGACCCAGGACCACCACTCTGCCTTTCTGGAGACACTGGAAAACATGAAGGTCCTACCGAACACCCTGATATCGGGCGATTTCAATTACCCTACCATTAATTGGGAAAACTACTCCAGTACAAACTCCCAGGTCCAGCGCTTCCTGGAATTTATCAACTCAAATGCCCTGGATCAGCTGGTAAACTCCCCTACCAGAGGTGAGAACATATTGGACCTGGTCATCACCAACATGGGCGACAGGTGTTCAGCACCGAAGGTCAACCCGTCACTGGGTTAGATCAGACCATAAACTAATCACTCTGGATGTCCATACCACACCACCACCCCCAACCAAGGAAACCACAGTGAAAAAGTTTTCTATAGCAAACGTCACCTTATTTAAGACAGAGGTGGTAAGTTTCACAGCCCTCACGCTAAAGGATAACAGTGTCCAAGATGCAGGAACCTTTACAAAGGCACTCTCAGAGCACCTGCAAAGATGCATGGATCATGCCATCCCTAGCAAAACCAAGACTCACTCCCCATAAGAGAAGGAAACCAGTCTGGTGGACCCCTGCCATAAGCAGGCTATACAATAGGAGGAGGAAACTACCTCAGAAAAAAAGCAAATCCCAAGAAGGAAAGACATCCCTAATCAGTATCAGTAAGAAACTAAGGTCCCTCATAAAATCATCCAAGGCTAACTTCGAAAGAAAAATAGCCAAGGATTCAAAAGATAACCACAAAGCCTTCTTTAGCTATGTCAAGAATCTAAGTGGCAACTCGCAGATATGCTCTGAACTAGTGCAAAGTAGCACAAAATATACTGAACCTACTGATATTGCCAACATCCTGGCAGATAGATTCAGTGCAAACTTCACCCCCCCTCTCACCCCCAAAAGGGCCCACAACAATACCGGAAAAGTGTAGTGTCCTGGAAATTACAGAAGCATAGGTGAAAACAGCCCTTTCAAAAGCCAAAAGCACAGTGTCAATAGGGCCAGATGGTGTCCCAGGCTGCGTCTTGCACGAACTACAGAACGAACTAACCACACACCTAAACACACTATTCAACCTCAGCCTCTCCACAGGCTACGTGCCCATAGAATGGCGCACAGCAATGGTTATTCCGCTCCACAAAGGAGGGGCCACAACTGACCCTGGTAACTATTGCCCCATAAGCCTGACTAGCCTGATCTGCAGGGCTGTGGAGCGCATCATCATGGAACTCATTAACAAAGACGTTGGGAACCTCCAAACACTTGAACTGACCCAGTTCAGCTTTGTTAAGGGCAGATCATGCCTACTAAACCTGGTTGACTTCTTCGAGACAGTCACCAAGGCCATAGATGAGGGGAAGGTGGTTTACACAGGCTACCTTCACCCCGCCAAGGCTTTTGATACCATTCCCCACTCGGGAATTATAGAAAAACTCACCAGCCTGAACGTAAACCCCTACGTCACGAAATGGGTTGCCAACTGGCTTACAGAACTCACACGGTAAGAATAGTGGGCTCCAGGTCCGACTCTAAACCAGTCACAAGTGGTGTCCCACAAGGCTCGGTCCTGGGAGCCCTACTGTTTGGCATATACTTCTCAGAAGTACAGGCAAACACAGGACGACTATGGCTAACCAAGTTCGCTGATGACTGCAAACTGGGAGCCATAATTGACTGTCTGGCTGATACGGACATTCTCCAAAAGGGCCTTAGTGAGACGGACACCTGGTGTCAAAGTCATGGTCTCAAACTAAATGCCAAAAAATACATAGTCATCCCGTTTGAGAAAAACAAAACGCCCATGAATTACCACATAGGTGGCAGCCCCCTTATACAGAAGAGGTGATAAGAGATCTGGGGACCCAGGTAGATAGTAATCTCTCCTTTGGCAATCATATCGCCAAAGTAGTTAGGGAATCCTTCTATGTAGCCCATCTAATTACTAAAGGGTTTGCATCTAGAAATAAAGAGGTTATAGTGCCCCTCGTCACTCATCAGACCCATCATAGAGTACAATGCCCCATTTTGGATGTACTTCACAAGACACTTCCAGCAGCTGGAAAGACCACAAAAGTATCTCACCAAGAGGATTACTGGCCTCAAACATATGTCCTATGCAGCCCGACTGGAAAAACTCTGGCTGTACTCAGTGGCATATCGCATACTCAGAGGTGTTCTCTGCCTGACTTACAAAGCCATGCCCAACTCAGAATTGATGGACATGCTTCACCTAAAGAAATCCAAGTCACTGCGAGCCACTCACTCTAGTGAGCTAAACCTCACCACAACTATAAATAGAACATGCAGGAGGGATAGATTCCTGTCACAGAGACTCCCCATACTTTGGAACAACATTCCTAACTACATTAGGCAGAGCCCCTCACTAACACTCTTCAAGAGAAACCTTGACGAGTGGATGAGTAACAGAAAATACACCCCTGGGATCACTTCATTGGCTCTTCTGGACAGAGGCTCAGTTAATTAATCAATGGAGGGCAGCGAAAGCTGACACACTCTGGCTAGGATTATAAATGACCTCGGGCAGATAGTCTAGTACCTACCTATGAACCTATAACTGTGGCTGCAGTCCTTAAAATGTCCATATACCTAACTAATACACTCATCTGTTCTTGATTGCTGATGTCTGGCATGCAATCAAGAATCATAGAGAAGTACCTGGCACTCTTCACCTTCCCTACAGTGATCCTAAAAGTAGCATTTGTGATCAGCTGGATAATTTTGTTCTGTGTGTCCTTCCCAAGATAATGATCCATTACTTCTTTATTCTTAATATGACACAAATGTTCAGCCATGACAAAATCAAACTGTGACAAAAGCTGCACTTGGCCCAATAAATTACTATTCCCATGAGTGTAGAAGGCATGTTCTGTTCTGCCAGGCATTGGACATTAGCTGTAATGCATTCCAACACACCATGATAGTGAGTTCTCTTTTTAATCACTGCGTGCCTCCAATCATCCATTGTCTGTTTACTGTTTAGTATGTGATCAGTTCCTTCCAATGAAGCATGCATGCTGCATCCTCTGCTGCTCAGTTGACAGTGTAAATCTTTGGACATCTCTCTCCAATGCTCTGTAATCACTTGACCAGAAAAGGTGTTTAGAATGCCCAAATAATTTGCATGCAAAGCAAAACAATGCATCATTTGAGACAATGTGTCAGCCAGGTGCATTTTGCTGTCTCCCCATTAGGCAACATACGAAAATAGTTTTGTGACGTAAATCATATTTTCTGTTCATTGACTGAGAACTGTGACACTACCACTTGCACAGGTTCATGCTGGATGGCAGCTACCCTAAGTCATCCCTTATCAAGTCTGGCCAAGTTCCTCAAGTGAGACATCTGACACTTCCTGCAAGTCACAAGCCACATCTGTTGTCACTACAGAAATATGGGCTGTTTCCGTATCAAACTCTGATGATCTTGGTAACACTTCTAAAGTTGAATCTTCACATGATGACATAATTTCTTCCATGGTAATGGCTGTAGGTTCATAGGAAGCAGCCTGTTGTGCAGGTTCAACAGAGTGGACACTTTCTTTGGTAACATTAGTGGGATTACAGTGGGTAGGTTGTACTTAATTGAACCACTGTGTTCTACTGCAGGTAGACTTTTTGCTGATTCTCCCTTCTTGGATGACCAACAGAAAAATTTTATACTGGAACCCTCCTGCATCTTTGCATCCTCATTCCTCTGCTGCTGATTTGCTGCTCCTGACAAATCTGTACACTTCATTTTTTTAACTGGAAATGGAAGTAAAGCAGAATTATTACACGTTCAGACACCAGGTCCTTTTGTCATGTTAGTAAAAAGCACTACACTTCAGGTACATGTTGTTATGCCACTTTTTTGACCTGCCCGAGGCTACATAATACCAACTGAAACTTTGACCAAGAAGTTAGCATTCTGAATACGTATTCTAAGTTTGATGGTATTTTTCAGATTACATCCATAAAACTCATCATTACACAGAAACGAGCCCCATTTGACAATAGTGGAATGTTACCCATCAGATTTACATGATGTTGGTCCACTGAGGCAAACCCTCAACTTTGAATTGCCCCATGCCCCAAAGTGGGGAATACATTCTCCAGACAAGCCAACCAGTCTGTAAGCTCAACCGGCAAACGTACAACCTATCCCTTAACACACAGCCTGTGACACTTGCCTCCTCTTCTTACATACAGTTACCAAATGTACCTCACTTTTCTGCATTACTCTCCCAGAAACCTCTACCGTATTACACTAGTACTCCTACAGAAAATCATAATAAAAGGAAATAACCCTAATTTTGTGGTCCTAAACCAGGCGGCATTGCCATCCCCTCTAACACTATATCTTCATATGAAAGAGAAGTTTTACAAAATATAAATTATTTGATGTCATGTGACTGACATATGTCAGTGGCCCACATAACTGCAGTGCTAAGGCCTGACCACCGCTGCAATGCATGTGCTTTAAGCAGAAAAACTGAAGCTGCCACACTAAGTCAACTCAGAGCTTATACAATCCATGGTGCACTGTACACCTAACAAGAAAAGTGACCTGTTGATTCCATCTTGCACTTTAGACAGAAAAAAAGTGAAGAGAAACAAGAATCATTAAAGAGAAGAACTGTTGTGCAAGCAGATCATAAACCATAAAAATGGATTGGCTTCCAAAAATCATTGTAGTATGACTGCATGCTCAAAAGAATGGGCAACCAATATCTGTTGACATCTGTTACTGTTATACTGCAGGCAGAAAAACTGCAGAGTAATGGTGACCAGTAGGCAAAAAGAACTGTAATGCAGGCAGTGGGCACAACTGAAGTGTATTACAAAGTGATACACACCCGTATTGCATAATGACTTTCATTGACATCAGTTACTATTGCACTGCAGGTAGAAAGATGGAAAGAATGACGATGATCAGCAGGCAAAAAGAACTGAATGAAAAAGGCTCAAATCAGAGTTTTAAGTCAAACACCAGACATTGGAGGTGACCCTCAGGGTTTGTTTGTGTCTTTCGGCTTTTCCCAGTTAGGGGTCGCCACAGCGGAACTCCGGACCGCTAATGATTGGCAGTAGATTTTTACGTACTGGCTTGCTGGGCCTAACGCACAACCTTCAACAAAGGAACGCCCATTCACGCATGTCGCTACATAGAAGACGCTCTAACTGTGAATCGAACGGGTAACGTCTAACTGTGAGGCGACAACGCTACCGCAGCACCACCACTGCAGTCGGAGGTGACCCTCAGGGTATTTTACAAAATTCTCCCCATACCTCTCAACCTGGAAACATCAAAAATCTGGACAAAGGCCCATGAAAAACAGGTACAACCAACCAAAAATCTGGATGTTGATTAACATAAAATTTGCATTCATAATTATGTAACTCCACCTGCAATGATGGAATTGTAGGATACCAAGTGAAGCTGTTAGTGAGCTGTTCAACATAATGAGCAGTAGTATTCCACAAATAGCACTGAACCAATCAGGACACATTTCAGTGGAGTTAGGGATGAATCCAGAAATAATTAGGGTCAGCCAGGGGCACTTTTAAAATATTAGTACTATTAAACTGAGATAGTGACAGAATAAGAGAATGTGAATTAATGTACATTTTTCTGAAGTAAAATAAGTCAATAACTCTAATTATTGTCAATATTAAGTGTAACTCACCATATTTTCTTCAAAAGTCACTAATTTTAGGAGGGACTAAGAGGAACAGACCTAAAATTTTAGTCAAAATCAGCATACCTCCCAACCAGGGTTGCCAGATGTCCTTGTTTGAGCAGGACTGTCCTGGGATCAGCAACCCAATCGCAAGTCCCAAGCTGCTGATTAAAATCCTTGCAAAACAACCACTGCTTTGTTTTTTTTTTGATTGGCCTGTATACGAGCCAAAAAAAAAAATCGCAAAACAGAGCTACTTCTGTTAATGCGGAACTGCCTGATGTTCCACATTGAACAGAAGAGGGTCCGCTGTGCAGTTTTTTTGATTGGCTCATATACCGGCATATGGACCAATCAGAAATAACCAAACACTGAGCTACTTATGTTTAATGTGGAAAGTGTTCCGCATTAAAGACCTTTTTTTTGTGCCTTCACTTAACGTGCAGGACCTTTTTTTTTTTGTTCCCTACCTGTCCAGTAAGAAATCTGGCATCCCTGCTCCCAACTGTCCAGATTTTTGCCCCCTATATAATGTTGGTCTATGGTTTTCTGATATGTCACTGAAGACTGAAGTCACTAAATAATGACATCCATTTGAGTTTTAGACTTCATATCATAAATAATATGCATGTTAACATACATTCTGTTATTTTGGCAACTGTTAAGTTTATAAGAGCAGTCTTTAAAATATGTCCTTTATTTTTGGTCATTTGTCCTTCATTATTTCAGGCTTTGTCCAGATTTCCTGTTCTAAAAGGTTGAGAGATATGGTCCTGTTTTAACTACAAACATGATGTTGATGTGAAGATAACTACTGATACATTACTGATGTTCAGTTATGAGTTTTGTTATTAAGATGGTTTGGTTTAATAATGCTACTCAATGCTAGAAGTCTAAACCTCAAAATGCACTCTCTCGAGGCGCTCCTAAAAATGGAGAACATTGATATCTGTGCAGTAACTGAGACCTGGTTCAAGGCTCCAGAGAGCACCCCTGCAGTACCAGGCTACAAACTCTTACCACACTTTTCGGCCACCAAACCAGGACCAAAACACTAGGGGTGGAGGACTGTCCATATTCACCAAGGATATTCACACCACCAGGTTAGTTACCCAACACAGTGCGTCTGAAATTCTCCAGGTGCAACTAACACTAGGTAAGACTGCAATCCAAATTGTAGCTTGCTACAGATCCCCCACCATGCCCCAAGATTCTCACTACACCTTTCTAAACATACTGGAAAATATTGAGATACAACCAAACACCCTAATACTGGATGATTTTAACTACCCTGCCATTAACTGGGAAAACTACTCATGTACCAACACCTTTGCCCAACGGTTCTTGGAATTCATAAATTCCAGTGCCCTGGATCAACTAATCTATAGTCCCACCAGGGGCTCCAATATCCTAGAGCTGGTCATTACCAACATGGGAAATCGATGCTCCACACCTATGGTCACCCCCTCGTTGGTCAAGTCTGACCATAAGCTAATCACTCTTGATATCCACATCCCTCCCCCACCCCCCAGTAAGGAAACCTCCGTAAAAAAAACTTCTCCAAAGCCAACTTCATGCTGCTCAAGTCAGAAGTGACAAACGTCATGATACCCATGCAGACGGGAACTGAAAGTTTGACTGCTGAATCCTACACTAAGGCACTGTATGAGCACATCCCACTCGTGCATGAATCGTGCCATCCCAAATAGAACCAAGACACTCTCCTCCAGAAAAAGGAAGCCAATCTGGTGGTCCTCTACCATAAACAAACTTTACAACAAAAGAAAGAAATTGTTGCAGAAAAGAGGAAAATCCCAGGATGCAAAAAACTCCCTTACCAGCCTCAGTAAGAAGCTGAGATCCCTCATAAAATCCCCAAAGATAGTTACGAAAATAAAATTGCCAAAGATTCCAAAGACAACCACAAGGCATTCTGTAGCTATGTCAAGAATCTAAATGGCAGTGCTCAGATCTGCTCTGAGCTACAACAGAATGGCATTAAATATACTGATCCCAACGATATTGCCAATATCCTGGCAGATCGATTTAGTGCCAACTTCACCCCCTAAAGGGCCCATCTCAATACCGAAAGATTACCGAATTCCAGTAATAACGGCCATATAGGTAAAAAAACGCACTCTCTAAAGCTAAAAATACAGCATCCATGGGACCAGACGACATCTCGGGCTGTGTACTACATGAACTACAGAATGAATTGGCACCTCACCTAAGTATCATGTTTAAGCATAGCTTCACCTCAGGCTTCGTGCCCACCGAGTGGTGCACAGCTGCAGTTATCCCACATAACAAGGGGGGATCCACCTTGGATCCTGAGAACTACCGTCCCATCAGTCTGATGAGCCTGATCTGCAAGGCCATGGAACATATTATCATGGAACTTATAAACAAAGTGAACCTTCAAACACTGGACCCCACCCAGTTTGGGTTCATGAAGGCCAATCTTGTCTCCTGAACCTGAATGACTTCGAATCAATCTACTGAGCTGTGGACGAGGGTAAGGCGGTCCACACAGCCTATTTGGACCTCGCCAAGGCCTGCGACACCATCCCCCACTCTGGAATCACAGATAAACTTACTAAGCTGGGCATAAATTCCTACATCACTCGATGGGTTGCCAACTGACTTACTGACAGAACCCACACTGTAAAAGTAGCTGACTCCAAATCCAGCTCCAGACAAGTGACAAGTGGAGTACCTCAGGGTTCAGTAGTGGGGCCGCTCTTGTTTGGCATCTACTTCTCTGAAGTACAGGCCAACACTAAGAGACTCTGGCTAACAGAGTTTGCAGATGACTGCAAACTGGGAGCCATTATTGAATCCCCAAGTGATGTGGATATTCTACAAAAGGGCTTACAGAAACAGATGCTTGGTGCCAGAGCCATGGGCTCAAGCTCAATGCCAAGAAATGTATAGTTATCCCCCTTTGGGAAAAAACATGTACCCGTGAATTACCACATAAGTGGCAGTACACTAAACACCAAAAGTGTGATAAGAGACTTAGGGACACAGGTGGACAGTGGTTTCACCTTTGATAACCACATCGCCACAACAGTCAGGAAATCCTTTTATGTGGCACACCTCATCACTAAGGGCTTTTCATCCAGAAAAAAGGAGGTCATTGTCCCACTGTACTCATCCCTCATTAGACCCATTATAGAATACAATGCCCTGTTTGATATGTACCTCTCAAGACATCCACAACAACTGGAAAGGTCACAGAAATACCTCACTAAAATAATCACAGGCCTAAAGTAGATGTCCTATGCTGACCATCTAAACAAACTCCAGCTATACTATGTCGCATGTAGTCTACTCAGAAGCAATGTCTGCGTAACATACAAAGCCATATCAAACCCAGAGCTGTTGGACATGCTACACTTAAAGAAATCCCAATCCCTCAGAGCCACATGCTCCAGGGATCTAAATCTCGTCATCACAATGAGCAAAACATGCTGGAGGGATAGGTTCCTGACCCAGAGACTCTCCAGACTCTGGAATAGACTGCCCATACATGTCAAGCAGAGCGCCTCTTTGGCCCTCTTGAAAAGGAACCTTAACGATTGGAGCGGAGATAGGAAATTCACCCTGGGGATCACGTCAGTGACCCTGCTGGACAGGGGTCCAGGGAAGTAAATATTGTGGGAAGAAATAGCAGGGAATTGTTATGGCTAGGCTTGTATATGACGTAGGGCCGATAGCCTAGTACCAACCTATGAAAGTATGGTTTACACTACAGTGTTTGTTATTTTGCTCTGCATCTGTTCAGTAACCTACCTTCATCTAATGTTATATGTCCATATAATCTTGTTTTCCAAGTTAAATTCCCAGACTTACAGGAATTTAAATGTTGCAAAAGATATATATATATATATATATATATATATATATATATGTATATATATATATATACACATATATATATGAACGGCCACCCCATCGACGTGTTTGCGCGAACCGAAAGTGCGAAAACTGTTTGCTAGCGAAACCCATTCGACATTACCGGCCGCACAACACCTCCACACCCATGCTACCATGGGTCAGACGGGCGAGGTTTTGCCGTTCGCACATTTGGGATTCGGTGTGGTGACGATCGCATTTTCGACTTCGTGCAAGTAGAGTCACCCATGTCAGGATCGACATTTCAATAGTGAACATATATATATATATATATATATATATATATATATATATATATATATATATATATAGATGTGTGTATATATATATATATATATATATATATATATATATATATATATATATATATATATATCTATATATCTATATGGTTCCCTATCAGAAGCCTGAAACACTATAAGCTTGAAAATCAAAATCCTGAAACCAAAAGCCTGAAAACTCAAAATCCTGAAAACCCAAAATCCTGAATCTCAAAATCCTGAAAACACAAAATAGACATATTGACGTCATTGTGGCTTTGCTATTGTTAGCCCTGTGGTGTTGGGTCATGCGTTGGGTTCTAGTAAGCGTGCGATTGGTTTTATGTTAGGGGCGGTTTAAGTGAGTTAGGGTTAGGGCACAGGTTAGGCATGTATGCAATAGTGACAAAAATTAGGGTTAGAGGCGGTTTAAGTGAGTTAGGGTTAGGGTCAGGTGAGTGTGCGATAGTGACGGACCTTAGGGTTAGGGTTAAGGTCAGTCGGTAGATATTAGTGTCTTTGTATTGGCATATTAGCATTATTTGTGTTTTCAGGATTTTGAGTTTCAGGATTTTGGGTTTTCAGGATTTTGAGTTTTCAGGCTTTTGGTTTCAGGATTTTGATTTTCAAGCTTATAGTGTTTCAGGCTTCTGATAGGGAACCATATATATATATATATATGTATATATATATATATATATATATATATATATATATATATATATATATAGATGTGTGTGTGTGTGTGTAATTTGTGCTTTCTGAAGAATGAAGAGGCTTAAATGTATGCCATAAATTAGACTATCGGTCTTGTCATTTTATTACATCATACAGTTTAAGGTGTCACAGTCAGATTCTAATGCCAAAAGAAAGGACACTCCTCCTAATTCAGGGACAGGGTAAATCCTAAATAACTCCATTATGATTGTAGACGCAGAGAAACTGTATTAAACAAACCAAGTAGCGATCACAGATGCATACAAACTTTATTAAACAAGCTACATAACGGTAAGCTGATGTTTAATATAACTGTAAGCTTATCGAGTGTCTAACATGTATAACTGCACTATTACCATATTATAAGCCTAACATAAGACCAAACTGAAGATAGGCTTAGTCAAAAAACATAACTCACTATTGTAGCAACTAGTTATAAAGTGCCTTCCATACCGGAACTACCATTTGCTCGTTCTCCCATGCAATGCTTCTCACAGGCTCTTCGTCTCCTACTCCAACGTTACTGTATTGAGCAAGATCACAACTCTCTCATAAAATAAGCACTTAATTTTTTTTTCAGCAACATAAAATACAAAAGATTCGGAATGGCTGTTTACATATATTCCAAATACTGTACTACTGCTGTTTAAACTTATGCACGCCAGGTAGCAAGTCAAGTGCTGGTGTATAGATTATGTCAAACACACAAGATGGCAGGAAGTTTAAAAACATCAAAGTTTACATACAGAATTCCTCTGACATGAATAAAGTATTAAAATAAAAAGCTAAAACATGTTAAGTATTTATGCACTTGAAGCATTTCCCCCAAAACAAAATAGACAAGGCAGAACAATGTCGCAAAAAAAGAGAGAGCTTTAAATTTCTGATTGCAGATTGCTGGGGCACATTCTGTGTATTAAATAAACTCGAGTACAGTTTTTATGACAAGAGTTTAAGACTGCTATATTTACTTATTACAAGTGATTAGACAGTTGATCAGTCCTACATAATCTTGCCGGTGTTCTCACCATTGCTAACAATCAAGAATACTAAACAATGCGCCTTGCAGAGCTGCTGCCTTTGGGAAAGCTCCTCAAAAGGGACATGATGTACATTTAGTGCACGCATACAGTGCCGAAGCCAATTTTATCCTCCAAAACCTAAAACACGGAACTGTTCCTCACAACAAAAGACTTCAATAGAACAAAATAAAATTGGCACCACCATTAGTCCTCTATCTTCAACTGTCTTAGTTTGCTGTATTACACTGGTTATATACAAGTAAGTGAAGACAAGAAACCAAACGCTAGTGTTTAGAAATGGTCATAGCTGTAAAATGATGTTCATTTTTAGGAGGACTCAGTGAAGTAAGTAGAGCATTACTAACAGTTTTCATAAACTTTCAACTCTTCAGAATAATGCATTGTAATACACTGACAGTGTTTGGAGTGAATCACACTCCTCGTATTTGCACTCAGGCATTGATGACTTTGCAAGGTACACAAGCGATGTGTGGTTACTTCAGCATTCACTACAAAATGTAAATAAAACAATCTGGATTTGAAGGTGCCACTTGAGAATTCATGGCACCCTATGATTTTGCCCCCAAAACAGGAAATACTGAGAAATTCAGTACAGTTGAGAGGTATGTTTTCCCCTTTTTTCTCCTCCCTCACCAAACGTGTGAAGAATCCCAAAAAGATTTAAAATGTTGCAGTTACAAGCTGCCTGGAACAGATGACTAAAGTTTGAAAGAACAAATGGTTAGGGTAGAAAGCCACAAGTTAAGGGAAGCACACCAAACTATGAGGCAATAAACAAGAAATGATGCTGCAAAAAACAAGACTATTCCCACTTCCATAACACAAACTAGTCAAAATTCAAGAATGCAGTGACACAATTGTAAGCACTGCATAACCTGTACAGCACTTTTGTACACCTACTCACTACCTCTCAACCTCTTAGCACAGAATTCTGAATGAAACCCAAATTATTGGTAGAGCAAAGGTGTAAAATCAGGGATGACAAGTGGAGTACCACAGGGTTCAGTCCTGGGTCCTCTCCTGTTTGGTATCTACTTCTCTGAAGTACAGGCTAACACAGAAGGTCTTTGGCTAACTAAATTCGCAGATGACTGCAAACTAGGAGCCATAATCGAAACTCCCAACGATGTGGACATCCTATAAAAGGGCCTCACTGAGACAGATGCCTGGTGTCAAAGACATGGTCTCAAGCTCGATGCCAAAAAGTGCATTGTCATCCCCTTTGGTAAAAACTCTGTACCCATGAACTACCACATAGGCGGTATTCTACTTAACACTGAAAGTGTGATAAGAGACCTTGGGACACGGGTGGACAGTAGTCTCTCCTTTGAAAATCACATCGACACAGTGGTCAGGAAATCCTTCTACGTGGCACACCATCACAAAAGGTTTCTCATCCAGGAAAAAAAAGAGATCATTGTTCCCCTCTACTCATCACTCATTAGACCCATTATAGAGTACAACGCCCCTTTTGGTATGTATCTCACAAGACATCTACAACAACTGGAAAGGCTGCAAAAATACCTCACAAAGAGGATTACTGGCCTCAAACAGATGCCTTACGCAGACTGTCTCAAAAAACTCCAGCTTTACTCCGTCGCATATCGCCTACTCAGAGGCGATCTCTACCTAACATACAAAGCTATGTCAAACCCATAGCTGTTGGACATGCTCCACTTAAAGAAATCCCAATCCCTCCGAGCTACACGCCCTAGGGACCTTAACCTTGTCACGACAATAAGCAGATCATGCAGGAGGGATAGATTCCTGTCCCAGAGACTTCCCATACTCTGGAACAAACTACCTATCTATGTCAAACAGAGCTCCTCATTAGCACTCTTCAAGAAAAATCTTGATGATTGGATTGGTAATAGGAAATTCACCCCGGGGATCACTTCTGTGGTTCTGCTTGACAGGGGCACAGGAAAATAATTTTCTTGGGTGGCGAAAGCCAGGGTACCTTTTTGGCTAGGCTTGTATAGGCCCTAGGGCCAATAGCCTAGTACCTACCTATGAACCTATTTGCTAGAAAACCTCATTTATGAGGAACATAAAGTATCAGGCAAACATCTGAATATTGGCATTTTCACAACCTCCCAAACCCTTAGCACAAGAACTCTGGACAGAAACATAAAACCAGGGAGTGTATTGTGTATTATGTGAAGAATATGTAATCCGTTTTTTGGTAGTTTCATTCCTCAGTGTTGTGCTATAAAGCCACATTTTTGCAAGGCACAGATCAAAAATGTCAGGCAAACATTCTACAACATTCTCACAGCCCCACCCTCAGCATCTCATCGCACTAATTCAGGACAAAGCCCAAAATAGTTGCAGGGCAAAACCATAACATCAGTGATAACATTGCTTAAAACTGTCAACTTAATAAGATAAAGTTTTGCATTAAAGTGCATTAACATAATGCCTGTAGGGTAGATTCTGCAACATTCTCACAGCCCCTGTCCCCCAACTTAACATCTCAGCACAATTCTAGACGAAGCCAAAAATAGTTGCAAATCAAAGGTGTAACCTCTGGGATAGTTTTAAACATTGCTGTTATAAATTTGTCTATTTACAAGGTTTGCATTAGTGTACATTAAAACAACATCTGTTCATTCTGCAATATTGTCGCATTCACTATCCCCCACAACCAACCTTTCAGTGCAACTCTGTACAAAACAAACTAAATAAATAGGATAAAGGCCTGTCGGGCTTATGAACTAATAAATATGCAACAATAACAGATTTTGCAGTAGCATGCATTGCGTGAACCCACATTTTGTGAAGAACGGACAAAAATACCAAGCAAACATCTAAACATGGTGCAGCATTCTCACAGCCGCTAGCCCTGTCCTAACAGCACAGCATAACAATTCGACTAAGCCAAAAATTGCAGAACAAAGGCATAACATCAAGGATAGCTTTAAACATTGCTATTTTAGACTTGGAAGCTAAGAATAACAGGGTTTGTATTAGTGTGCATTAAAACATCAGTACATTCTTCAGAGTTCTCACAGCCCCTAAACCCCTCCCCCCCCCAACATCTCAGCACATGAGTATTGGATAAAGCCAAAAATAATTGCCAAACAAAGATGTAACAACATCTTCTTCTTCTTCTTCTTTCGGCTTTTCCCGGTTAGGGGTCGCCACAACGGATCACCTGTCCGCTCATGATTGGCAGTGGAGTTTTACAGTGTCGAGTTGCCAGCCCGGCGCCTAACCTTCCACAGAAGGCACACACACAGCCTCACACCTAGGGCCAGTTTAGAGTGTCCAATCCACTTGCAGCATGTCTTTGGGATGTGGGAGGAAACCGGAGCACCCGGAGGAAACCCACGCAACCACAGGGAGGACATGCAGACTCCGTACAGAAGGTACCCCCAGCCGAGGATTGAACTGGAGAACCTCTTCCTGTGAGGCGACAATGCTAACCACTGCACCACCGTGGCCGTCCAAAGATGTAACAACATCAATGATTAACATTTTTGTTTTAAACATTATTATAAACTTGGAACAAAATGTTGCATTTGTGTATGCCTGTAGATTCTGCAGCATTCTCAGCCCCTACCCCCAACCTTTCAGCACAAGAATTCTGGTTGAAGCAAGAAATCATAGGACAAATGCCAAAACTCAGGGAAAACTTTTAAAAATGTTTTTATAAAGTTATACAAATGACCAAACATTTATTCCTATATTATGGTATTGGTTTACTTCAATCACAAAGTTTTTCTAGAAAACCAGTTGCTTTAAGGGACAGACCACAAATATCAAGCTAACAGTCCACAACACACACATAGCCCATACCTTCCATCACCAGCTTCTGAGCACAATAATTCTGGATGAAGCAAAAAATAAAAAACAAGACAAAGGCATAACAATAGGGATTTAAACACTGGTTTATGAACAAAGATGCTGGAATAACAGATTTTGCAGTAGCATGCCTTGCATGAGCCCACATTTTTTTATGAGGAACAGATCAAAATACCAAGCAAGCTTCTGAACATTGTGCAGTGTTCTCTCAGCCTCCACCCCTTCCTAACCTCTGCTAGACAAAACCAAAAAATAGTTGCAAAACAAAGGCGCAACATCAGGGATAGATTTAAATATTATAAACTTATGATCGGGCGGCCGTGGTGGTGCAGCGGTTAGCATTGCCACCTCACAGCAAGAGGTTCTCCGGTTCGATCCTCGGCTGGGGTGCTTTCTGGGCTGAGTCTGCATGTCCTCCCTGTTGTCGCGCGGGTTTCCTCTGGGTGCTCTGGTTTCCTCCCACATCCCAAAGACATGCTGTAGGTGGATTGGACACTCTAAATTGGCCCTAGGTGTGAGTGTGTGTGCCTTCTGTGGAAGGTTGGGCGCCGGGCTGGCAACTCGACACCGTAAAACTCCACTGCCAATCATGAGCGGACAGGTGATCCGCTGTGGCGACCCCTAACCGGCAAAAAAGCCAAAAGAAGAAGATTATAAACGTAAGATAATAGAATAACAGGGTTCACATTAGTATGCATTAAAACATCAGTATATTCTGCAGTATTCTCTCAGCCTCTACCCCCCACCCAACATCTCAGCACAACAATTCTGGATAAAGCCAAAAGGTAATTTCAGAGCAAAGATGTAACATTATTATCAATGATACATTTGCCATTTTTCTTTTAAATGTTATTATAAACTAGACCACAAATATCAAGCAACATTCTCAAAGCCCACACCCCCTACCACCAACCTCTCGGTACAACTCTGGATGGAACAAAAAATAAAAATAAAAAAAAATACAAAGGTGTAACCTTAGGGATTTAAAATAGTGGGCTTATGATCTAATAAAGATGCTAGAATAACAGATTTTGCTTTGTGTGAACCCACATTTTTTTAAGAGGAATACACTAAACATAGCAGGCAAGCATGTGAACATGATGCAACATTCTTACAGCCCCTATCCCCCTCCTAACCTCTGAGAGCAACAGTTCTAGACAAAATGAAAAATAATTGCAAAATAAAAGCACATCATCAAGGATAGTTTTAAACATTGCCATTTTAAATTTAGAAACATTTATGCAACAGGGCTTGCATTAAAATAAATATGTACATTCTGCAACATTCTCACAGACCCCCCCCCCCCATTTCCAACCTTTCAGCACAGTTGTGGGCAAAGCATGAATTAATGAAAAAAAATATATTCTTATGCAGGACTGACTAAAGGATTAAAACAAATATTTATAATATCACAGATAAGCCCCCCATCCCAATTTCTTACCATAGGAATTCTGGACAAAGATAAAATAAAACTCTTTCAACCACAGTCTCTCTCCACAACCCCACTCCCATTCCCCTTAGCACAAGAATTATGTACAAAAGTTATTACAATCCTCAACTCCCTATGTTTCATTAACCCACCCCCCCAAAAAAAAAGTTAAACCCAGCAATTTACCTTTTTAGCAGCCGAAGGTTGCTGCTAATCCTCTGCTCACACTTCACTGTTGTAAACTGACCTCTGCTTACTTCAGCGCAGACTAGTTCCGCCGTTTTAGTTTGCCCTTAAAAGGACAGTGTTTCAGACCTTTAAATATTGCCCTTACAAGGGCAGTTGAAAATGCATCTCCTTATCCCAGTAATCACGACTTCCTTCCCAAGTTCTTGTCATCCTTGATAGGTCCTCCCCTCATGCCCCCATCACTCCAGTAATCCAAGTAGCCAAGCAAACTCCTCTCTTGAAAAACAAAAATAAGGATTGCTTGCTACATATGTGCCTTCTTAAAGGCAGCTGACACAGGAAGTGCATTGCAAGGGCCAGTTAGGTCTTTGCTTCATCACTTCCTAAAAACATAAATATAAAACGAGCACAACTTACTTCTCTGGCTGCTGCAACCAATCAGGTATTTGCTTCACTAAAGTATTCTTGATGAACTACAGCTTTTAGCTGACATCACAGGCAGCTACAGTCAGGGAAGATTTAAAAAAAAAAAGGTTTTGGTGCTGCAAATCACAGAGCAAGGAAGAAAGAGAAACCCGTGGCCACTTGCAGTCAAGTTGGCTGCACGAGTGGGTGCCTTTGTATGCAGGGAGATAATCTGGGGGCTTGTGGCCACATGTTCGGTGGGTGCCTAGCACAGGCTGTGTGTACAACAGTATAATGACTTGTATACTAGAGTGGATTCAGCTGAAGTTTCATAAATATATAGCGGGGACTGGAATTTCATTTTGCAGCAGTGAGGATATATCTGGGAGCAAAGAAGAGAAAAGATAACAAAAGAGGGTAGATTTTGAAAATAATTTCTGAAAATATTTGGCATGGAAGATGGGAATTCAGAGTGAAGTTACATATTATTCCCCGAGTTACAAAAACTGGGCTAGGTTAGAACTTATATTTCATAAGAACACATGCATTTAATTGAAGGTTCTGATACACATCCAGTGTCTATTTCAGGTCCTGCACCAATGTAAAGAAATAAAAATGAGGCACTGGCTCTTTCCCACCCATCTGTTGAAAAAAGAGGAATTTAAGGAATGGGTGGTGGAAATTATTCAGGAGTTTTAGAGAAGATAGAAGTTTCTTCTGAAAATATAGCTAGGGAGGTGGATAAAATTCAAGTGAATTTTAAAATAGGGGGAAAATGAAAGAGAAATAGTTAAGAGGAATTTAGAGGGACTGACAAAGGTTAAAGTATTGCAGAATAAGGGGAATCTCACAGAACATGAAGAAATGCAAAATGCTAAGTAGAAAATAAGGGATCACTTCGATAATGTGCATGAGTTTAGAAAGACTGCTGTTAAGCAACTGTGTTTTGATAACTCCAGAGCTCAAAAAATTTTAACATGACTCTGGCAACAGAAAGTAGAAAGGGTTGTCGCCAAGCTTAGGGAACTTATAACAAGTAAGATGACGAGATCTGTAGAAGTACTAGAAATATTTCAGAAATGTTATGAAAATCTGTAAAAAGCAGAGAAATATGGAAATCAAGAAAAGATTCAAATAGAAATGTTTATGGAAGAATTAAACGTGCCAAGGTTAGAGGCAGATGAGGCTCCACTAACGGTTAAGATAGGAGAAGATGAGATAAAAATGGTAATGTTTAACCAATCTACAGGAAAGTCACCAGAAATAGATAGTATTCCTGTGGAAGTTGGAAGCAAGGAGGGAAAACTAATAATTATCTGAAAGGGTATGTTTAGCAGTATTTTAAGAGAGGGAGAAACACCAGTATCCTGGAAAAAAGAGGTGGTGGCTGTAATACTTAAAGATGATAAAGACCCATCAGATCCAGTTTCATATAGACCCGATTCAATTCTAAACCTTAATTGTAGTGTGTGTGTCTATATTGGCTAAAAGAATGGCAAAGGTGATGCCAAAATTGATAGATATGGATTACTGTGTTTATCTGGAAGGGATGCAAACACCTTATAACATTAACAGAACAATGTTGATCCAGAGGGAAGCAGAATGTAAGAAAATACCACTGTTGTTTTGTGTCTTGATGCAAAGGAAGCATTCAGCAGAGTAAGTTGGGATTTTATGAGCACAGCAGTCGAAGCCTTTGCATTCCCTGATCAAATTGTAAGGTTGATTAGAAGGATATATGAGGATTGGAGGTGAAAATTACAGTACGTGGGTACCACTCATAATTTCTGTTTGAGCAGAGGAACCAGTCAGGGGTGTCCTCTTTCCCCATTGTTTGCATTAAATTGGCAAAGAAGATAAGGGACTTAGAAATTCAAGGATATAATTGACATGGAGGTCAAGAAGAGCTGGCTTTATTTGCTTTATTTGCAGAAGATATTTTATACCTGTTAAAACTAGAAAAAGACATTTCAGTGTTGAACATTTTGCGAGTGTTTCAAGGCTTTTTGGGATACAAAGTAAATGAAGCTAAAACAAAGGCAATCGCTATAAAGTATGTACACATACACAAATTGGTTCAGCAATATCCTTATTTATGGAGACATGATAAAATGAAGTGCTTAGGAAGGATTCTGTTGTGGCAGTTAAGGATATGTGGGAAGAGACTAAAGAAAAGATGATAAAAACTCTGAGAAATTGGAAGCTGTTTTATGGATATGGATAGCAAGACACAGGCAGTTAAAATGTTTTTAGTCCCTTTATTTTTATACACAGTTCAGGCATATTTTTATCAACCAGAGGAGAGGTTGTGGATAGCAATTAATTAAGAGATGAAGGATTTTATCTGGGAGGGGAAGACGGCAAGAGTCAAGTGGGATAAGTCGATTCTTCCAGTAGAACAAGGTGGTATGGGATTACCTCATTTGAAGGAGTAGTTCAGAGCTGCACAGTTAAGGCTCCTATACATAGCACAAGCAGAAAGCTGTAATTCAGATTGGAAAGGGATGATGAAACAGGAATAAAGGAAAGACTAGAAGTTTGGATGCAGATCCTTAAGGAGAATAACAATAACCATATCGAATATTATATTCATGAAGTAGCGGAAGGTATTCTAAGAGCTAAGCCAACACGGGAATGGAGAAAGATGATTCTTCTGATAGGAATGACTGCAGTTAAGGATACAGACAATATGCAAGAGGGGGATGGAATGTATTTGAGAAAACTGGTAAAGAAACCAAGTTATTAGGAGCAAATAATTAGGGAAAGGTAATAGAATGGGAAGAGACCAAGAATTTGTTTGGACTGTAGGCTAGAGATTACCTTCACTATCAAGGATTAATATCAAAGTATAGGCAAAGAGAAAGAAATAGATCCTAAGTGAAAGACCAGCACTGGTAGAGTTTTTAGTAGATTCTAGAACAGAAGTTGCTGTTAAAAAACTGATAATTAGTAGAGCATACAAAATATTGCAGAACTAAAAGAATCAATCAGAGGAGGTTAGAAAAGATTGGGAAGAGGGACTGCATAAGCAATTCTCAAAGAAACAACGGGGGATATATTTATGTCTCCCAAATATGCAACAAAGTCAAGACAATTTAGGAACTTTGTTTGGAAGTGTCTACAGAGGTATTTTTATAACCCAGGTAGGTAGTAAATGTTGGAGGTGTGATGGGGAAGAAAGATGCAATTGGGAACTTGTTTTTTTTTTTTTTGGGGGGGGGGTTGTAATGATTTGGCAGACTTTAAAAATTCCTTTCAGACTACTCTGTCAGAAATACTGAGTAAGTAAATGTGTGTAGGAAATGATTTAGTTGAGATGAGATACAGAATCAGAATTTCCTAGGCATAGTAATGCCTTGCTGAGTTTAATGTTGGTGGCAGCTAGAAAATAGAAATGAAAGTCTAAACCAACCATACTAGAAGTAGTGATAATAGTAACAGAGATAAAAGAAATGGAAGTGAGATCTTTAGGAAAAGGTAGGAGCAAATTACATAACAAAATGGGAATTGTGGGAATAATGCATGCAGAATAATGTTTTGGAGGAGGAATGAGGTTTAAGGGAAGGCAGGAATTGAATGAGCTATGTAACTTTAACTGACAATGACTGGATAAATTATAAGTAATGTCTAATGTTTGCAGTTAAAAATATGTCAGTATGGTTTGTTTTCACTTATTTAAATGTATGATTGCTTATGTCATAACTGATAATTTAATACAGATGTTTCTTATTTAAAAAGAAAGGAGGAGTAGGTAGAAATAGTTGTCAGTATATGACTGCTGGATGGCAAACTGCTTAAGAATGTCAGATGCTGATGCACACCTCTCAACCTGTTAGAGTAAGAAATCTGGACAAAGGACAAAAAAAGAGGGACAATTTTTGAATATTGCTCTTACAAACTTGGAAAGTTGATAGAATAACAAGCTTTGCATTGACATACATTTTCTGAAGGTATGAAGTCTGCAACTCAAATACCTATCATTATTTTCTGACTGCATTCCTCAATGATTTGCCAGAAAAACGCAATTTTGTGAGAAACAGACCAAAAATGTAAAGCAAAAATCTGGACATTCTCCGAAAATCTGTGCAGTTGAGAGGTATGGTGATGGTAACTAATGAATTAGTAGTGCAGTGCTGGTTGAAGGTATGTGACTGTGCTGGGCAGTTTATTATTGCAAAGCTAGTAGGTGGAAGTAACTAAAGCAGGATTCAGTTCTAAACAGTTCAATGCCACAGGTAATTACCAAGAAAAACTCCCAACAAAAGTTGGATATGAGTTTTTACTGTGCATGATTAGTGTATGGATATTGGATGTGGGTCAGTGAAGAGTACAGGACCTTCTTAACAAGAGTGTGATTGTTTTGCACGTTAGCAGTGTGACAAATTCTTCTAAGTATCATCTCTATTAAATATTCTTTTTGTGTTTCTGTGTGACAGGTCAAAACACCAGTTTTGTTAGCGCTTGGTGAAAATGATAGACGAGTACCTTGTCATCAGGGGATTGAATTTTATCGAATACTGAAGGCCAGAGGAGTTCCAGTACGGTAAGAGCTTTTTATATATGTTTTTTCATACCAATTTTTCACTATTTTTGCTGTTATACATGCTCTTGTTATTCCTTGTGCTGTGCTCCTTAAAATTGGTTGAGAGTTTGTGTATTCTTCATATTACTGGGCAGTCAGGAGTAGAACTTCTGATTGAATCAACCTGTTTTTCTCATATCCATGAAGAGAGACATGCATTAATTCCATAGACATGTTATGATTTGCTAACAGCAGAAGTTACTGCAGTACATACCCCTTCTACATGCTTGTTTTAGTCTTTAACATTGCATAGGTCAGCTGTTACAGCATGTGGAGTATCGGCTACTACATGACAAAAATAACAGTGTCAAGCTTTTTCTTTAATGGACCATACTGTTTTCTTGTCATCTGTCAAACATCCTTTAGCCTGCAAAGGCGACAGTCCTCTGTCCGTTTCTTTTCTATAACCAGAGTCCTTAATTTGCATTGATGGATTAGAAGCTTACATTTTTAAATTATTTTGGTCAAAATGGAAGTGTTATCTTCATGATATGGTTTCTTTAAAGGTCATTATCCAGTTTTAACTTGCATTTGGTTGTACCCCCCGCCCCCAAGCAGTGATTTCATTTGGTTCAATATAGAAGGATTTGAGACATCATCTTTGTATTTGTTGTTTAAACCTGAACATACAATTTCAGATGGAGAAGTTTGCAGTGCATTTAACTGCACCACCATCTGAATGTCTGAAAGAACCCTGAACTGGTTCTGGTTTCACAGTAATTAGTCTCCGGCTATCTTTACTGACCAGTTGATGACTTTGTCTTTAAAATCCATCCTCAAAATCAAAGTCAGAGGAGAGCACTTCAAAAAAATCAAGTAATTTGTCAAACTTAAGAGGTATCACTTTCTTCCTCACCAGACTAGTTGATTTTATAGAAACAGTTTTCCATTCATTGACTTCAGGGTGCTGCCAGTCAGCCTTGTAGATACCCTCTGCCGGAAAGCAAGTCTTTTCTGATCTTGGGTCCAAACTGTTGGTAGGAGTATTGACATTGTGCAGGTCCTTTATTCCAGTTTTGCCAATGTCTGTTAGACAACCAGTTTTTGGAGAAACTGCTAACTGTGTGTGTGCGCGCACGCATGCCATAACATGGTTTTGGAATAAGCATAAAATGCCTTTATAATGTACCTTGTAGTGTGAAGTATAAGTAAATTTTCACATTTCTCACTCTATTGCATAGCTTGTAATGAGGTTAGCTGATCGTTCTTGCTGCATATAAGGGCAGCTTACTACAGTAAAATCCAGAAGTTAGTTCCTTAACTGGAATATCTTTTGAGGGAAGAACCTGGGTGCATGACAGATGAGTGGTCAGCCTGGGCTACTCTGGAGTTTACCTTGTGGTAGCGCCTGTTTATAGAGAGCCTGAAGCTGGGCCAGGTAGAGACCTGCAACCTTTAGCTTTCTTTTTTCAAAAGACACCATTTATCCTGGAGGGGCTGTGCAGGCTAAACACTGTTGATGAGAAGGAACTTAAGATACTGTGTTTCTTTTTGTGAGAGGGAGGTTGTCAGACTGGAAGTGAAGAGGGCAATTATTTTGTTTTGTTGAACTATGTGAATTATTGAATAAACCTGTGTTTTTATTTGTCCTGGCCCCAACCTCCATGGATATTACACTGACAGAAAATGTGTGCAGTTGTCGAGTAACTTGACAATTTTCAGACCCTCGTAGTACCACTACTACCAAGGGCAAACCATATTTTTGGCCATTAATAACCTATTACGCTGCAGTTGTATGTCAGGGAATCATAGTGACCTCGGCCATGGAGGACTTGTTACAGAATTTTGTGGAACAACATCTGGGGACTAACCAGAAGCTGAAGAACTACAACAGCAGCTAGTTGTACTGTCCGGCATAGCTGCCAACTCCAAGACTGTGCCAACTATGAAGAAACTAACCATGAAAGATGACATGGATTTCTGTTTATAGCATTTAACTACTGTATCACTATAGGAAAACAGTGTTGAGCAAAATGGGTAAACAATGCTGTACTCTCAGCTGACAGATGAGGCACTGAAAATGTACATGGAAATGGAAGAAACTGATTATATGGACTATGATAAATTTAAGAACTTTTGGCCAGGGCTGGTATTACTCTTAAAGTACAAGCCCTACAGTTTTACAACTGGACTTTTAATGTGGATAAACCATTAAGCGCATGACATAAAGAATATTTCAAACCTTTTGGTTGAACCTAATAGCAACAGTAAAGTGAAAATGTTAGACATTTTAGCAGTTGATAGGTTTAAAAGAGTTTTGCCTTTAACATAAGAAGATGGGTATTGCAGAGCGATTCCTTTCTGATACGTTAATAACTGTAGTATTAGTTAATGATACAGTGCTTAAAACTGATTTGTCTGCCTCTAAACCTAAAACTGCAATAAGGAGTGTGACGTATTTTGTTAAACAAAAAGCAGCAAGTAATGTATTCATTTATAACGGATATCAGACAGGAATGAGATAGACAAGATGTTCTTAGCGTTCCACTGTTGCAGTCGTTACATTCGGGTTATCTGCTTGCAGGTAGCCCTCAGTCGGCCTGATTAACAAAGTCTTTGGTCCTGCATTGGTTGCTGTTCCTTCTTCAATGACGTCAGGTCGTCAGGGGTATAAAACATGCAGCCGACGCCATTACGTCAGTCTTTCTTTCAGACAAGGATGAGATAGACAAGTTATGTGATACCAGTACTGAAGAAGATACTATTAGCAATGTGAAAACTGAAATGCATGCTGTAAATGCAGTTGCGTCTGTGGAGTGTGACAAGACTTCATCTAGAAACTGAGTATGCTTTCTGTTAATTGTGTTAAAACAAAGTATCTAAGCCTTGTTGACCATTTTAAGTCTAGAATCACCAATGTGCCTCTTGCCTGTGAGGTAAACACCTTAACCATTATGCCAATGCCTCCCCAACATTTCTGTAAGTCAGACAACTATGTAATGTAATATTTTATTTATGCTTTTCACATGTTTATTCAGTGTATGCGGTTCAAACCAGGGAATGCAAGGGCTTATGTCTTGCTAGCCCAGTGCATAACATAATAGCATGCATCAGTGGGAGGTGCACACATCTGAAAGAGGAGGAGTTTGAGATTTCAAAAAAAATCTGCCAAGCTATGAATACTTGAAGTGGAAGTCCCAACAATTACCCACTGAACAGAGTCTGAAATCAGCTGACATGGTGAGTACATGTCTGCTATTTTCCCAGTCTTAAGACCAGAATATCACTGAGCCCTTTCTTTTCCTGTTTGCGCTCTCAGGTTTGCATGGTGCACTTTATCCCACCTGGAACATACATTGGTATGACTCTCCCTTCTTTGCTGTGCCTGACCTTTCTGTGTACCCAGAGTCCTGGTAATGCCAGTATTCACCATAAGTGTCTTTAGTCTTGTATGTTCATTATTCTTTGGGTGTTATCGACAGGTGGATTATCAGTCTTTCAAACACACTTCGTGTAGTCATACATCTCCATTGCAGTGCTGGTTGTTTCACCATGCTGGAAATGTCTGCTGAAAACTTTGCTGTAAAGGAGAGAAAATGCATTTCTCTTGGTTACTGATATAAAGTTTATTGGTTGAAGTTCATCGTGCATACAGCTGCAGTCATAACAGATGGGTTTTCCTGCTGTCAGGCGGGTCCTCGGTCGGCCGAATTCCAAAGTCTAGGTCCAGCGTCGGATGTCGTCGCTTCTTCCCTGATGTCAGTGCAACAGGGGTATAAAAGAACCAGCCGATGCCATTTTCTTCAGTCTTTCTTGCCGCGCGGTGCCCGAAGCAAAAGCAGTTCGCAAGTGCTGGTCGGCCAGCTCCTGAGATTACGAATATTTTTCAACCGAAGACTTCTTGAAAGCTAAGTACCCCATTGGGGAAACTTTTCTTGCCTCAGACCAATGTCAGACAAAATTAATAATTGCATTTCATGTGGGAAGCAAATACCGCATAAGGATTTCCATTCCCTCTGCTTTCCTTACTTAGGCCCAGACCACGACGTCTCGGCCTGTCGTTTTTGTGCTACATTCAACAGATGCACTATTAAGCGTCGGGCGGAGTTCGCCCAACACTATTTTGGCAAAAAAGTTTAATTACATTATGTCGTCGGATACTCCGACTCCAGTTTTGAGTAAAAGACTCAAAGATAAGGACCGACATACGAGGTCCGCGACTTCTACCGACACCACGCTAAAGCCGACTACAGGTGCTCCGGTTCTCAGCAAGCCACGCACCCCCTGACTACCGATGACACTTCATTAGCGGTGTCTTCTGTGCCCGAGGTCGCAGGCTCTTCGGCCCACACCCCGACTACAGATACCGAAGCCACTCTTGGCGGGGAAACTCAGAGTTTAGACAGGCCTGCCACCTCTCAAGGTGTCTTCAGGCCTTCTTCTTCTTTTTCCATTAAGGCTTTCACTAAATCTAAAGCAGCCATGCATACTAAAAGACAAGCTCCACAGGGCCCCTCTCAAGGCCCCATGCCTAAAAAACAGATGCTCAAAATGGCTGAGGATTTGATTACTCCTATCAGGGGTTCTCAACCCCCCCTTGGACAAAAGGCCCAGAGTGGAGGAAGAATACCCTTCCTCGGACCAGGCCTCCATTACTTCAGAACATTCTGAGGACCAGGAACATTCATACTCCCCTTTTGAAGATTCTGATGCAGAGGAGTCCATTCCCTCTGTCTCCCCCCCTGAGGATTACTCTTTTGGGGAAACCTTGCATACCTTGAGGGAACACTTCCACTGGGAAGGCCAAGAGAGTACTCAGACTCCAAGAAAAGGCTCAGAGATTTCTCTGCTCCCTCAGCACAGGCCTCTGGCTATACCTCCTGTCTTAGACATACTAGATGATGTGTATTCAGAGGCCAGCCTTAACCCAAATTCTTTACCTCCAGCTCCAGTCAAGCCTGACAGGTATTACCGGGTTCCTGATTCACACCAATTCCTATACAAAAGCCATGCGGCTGACCCAGAAACTATTTCACAGGGTCCCAAGGGAATTAAGGCTTCCAGTGCCAAGAATCCGTTACGTTGAGAGAGAGATGCCAGAGCTTTAGAACGGTGGGGAAAAAGGTATACACCTCGCCACCTTAACCATGAGGGCATTAAACTGTCAGTTCCATATGTTAAAGTATCAACAGTTTTGTTATCTCAGTTGAAAAGCAAAATGTCACAACCTGAACAACCAGACTTGAAGGAGTTGCAGGATTTGTTGCATAGTGCAGAGCAAGTGGGTAAACATACCTTGCAATGTGGTTTTGATGCTTTAGAGGCCTCATGTAGAGCTGCTGTTACAGGATCAGTCATACGTAGACATGCTTGGCTCAAAGAGCAAACCTTACCAGATCATGTCTAAGCTAAATTACTAGATGCACCTCTTCAAAAAGATGTATTGTTTGGTGTTAAAGCTGAGGAGGTATTAAAGAAAATGGAGGAAAAGGCAAAATTAATGCAAACAGTGAAAGATTTCCTACAGGTACAACCTCCACGTTTCAGTAGAAATTGGCCTTCAAAAAATTGGTCCTTTCCAGCCATGGACAGACCTCAAAGAGGTAGATACAGGCGCCCGAGGGTAGAGGGCAATCTCAAGGATCATTTAGAGGCAGACAATGGCAAGCACCTACACCAAGAGGTGGTGAGGATAGTTCACAGCCATTCAGAAAGCAGAACCAATGACTTTCCCCTTTGCATGCCAAGCAAGGCTGAAATGGCAGCACCTTTAGGCGGAAAACTGGCATTATTTTCGAAAAATTGGCATACTGTCGCAAAAGACAAATGGATCCTGGACATTATAGACAGAGGCTACAGATTCCACTTTCACACCCTTCCAAAAATGAGAGGCATGCCAAACCCTGCCACACAATCAAAGGGCAGACGCACAAAAACAAATTTCAGAGCTCATGGACATGAAAGCTGTTCAAGAGGTACCTGCACAAGAACAGGGTCAAGGTTTTTATTCCAGACTATTCTTGGTACCAAGGAAGGGCAAAGATTGGAGACCTATTTTGGACCTATCCATCCTAAACACATATTTACTCGTACCAAAATTCAAGATGCTCACATTACAGCAGCTTCTTCCCATGCTGGGCAAGGAG
Organism: Protopterus annectens; assembly: GCF_019279795.1. Lineage (NCBI taxonomy): Eukaryota > Metazoa > Chordata > Ceratodontiformes > Protopteridae > Protopterus > Protopterus annectens. The sequence goes on along the minus strand of NC_056739.1, from coordinate 1,724,800,204 downwards.
TCTTGGCTGGTAACATTGGACCTCAAGGAGGCATACCTACATGTCCCAGTCAGACAAGATTGCAGAAGATACCTCAGATTTCTTGCAGGTTCAACCCATTATCAATTCTCTGCATTGCCCTTTGGCTTATCTACTGCGCCCAGAGTGTTCACGAAATGCCTGGCATCAGTAATTGCCTTCTGCAGACTTCAAGGGATACAAATATACCCATATTTGGATGACTGCCTGATCCAAGCGGACAGCAAACACATACTTCTGAAACACCTGGCATTTGTAATAATGTTGTTGAATTCTCTGGGATACACAGTCAGCAAAAAGAAATCAAGACTAATACCCTCTCAAACAATAATTTTCCTTACCCTTTATGCCAAAGGTAGTATCCAGGGTAGCCTTGAATCAGGCTATCCACTTACCTACCTTTTACCCTAATCCACAAAACAAAGGGGAGCGACTACTACATTCCTTGGACATTCACAGACAGCTCCATTATTATTTGGACAGAACAAAGCCTTTCAGAAAATCAGAGCAACTCTTTGTGTCCTATGCTACAGGTGCTCAAGGGAAGCCTATTTTCAAACAGACAATCTCAAAATGGATAGCCCACTGCATACGCTTTTGTTACTCTTTTCATGGTAAAACTGTACCTACAGGCATCAGATCTCACTCCACAAGGGCCACAGCTACCTCTGCAGCTTTCCTCGGGGGGGGGGGGTTCCTACCAAAGATATTTTGGAAGCAGCCACTTGGAGTTCTGTACATACTTTCTCCAAGCACTATCACCTACCATTATACTCCAAATCTAGAGCGGGCTTTGCCACTGCAGTCTTGCAGGGCATCCTGGCTCCTCCTAGTTCACTTAGTGCCTACCACCCCTTTTTTAGCTTTGGGATTCTACCTATCTGTTATGACTGCAGCTGTATGCACGATGAACATAGTACAGTTTTGTACCTCCCATAAATGTAGATGTTAGATTGCTAATACAGCTGCAGTCCAGGTTTCCCTCCCTCCTTCCCCTCTTGGGACAGGCCTAATGGCTAACACCTCTTCATACAACCTCATTGGGGTATTCTTTTATGGTGTATTTGCTTGCAACTACTGTTTTTTGATTATATTGCATTGCATTATTACATAAATTTATGTTTTGCCTTCCTTCTGGGGGCACCTGACATCTGGGGCAAGAAAAACTGAAGAAAATGGCGTCGGCTGGTTCTTTTATACCCCTGTCGCACTGACGTCAGGGAAGAAGCGACGACATCTGACGCCGGACCTAGACTTTGGAATTCGACCGACCAAGGACCCGCCTGACGGCAGGAAAACCCATCTGTTATGACTGCAGCTGTATTAGCACTCGAACATCTACATTTATGGTAGGTACAAAACTGTACTTTCTTTGCCTTTAACATCCCTGGAAAAGGTCACCCAGTAGACGTGCTTGCATTGCCCCTGAAAGACTAATGCCTTCAGTAATTGTTTTTTGTAGGTGAACACCACTATGCATTATATTGTATGCACTGTAAAACATTTAATAAGAAAACCCTTATTAGAAAAGAGAGAAATATCATCCCTTTTATTGAGCACTAGAAATTGTTATTGGTGGGACAAGGGAAACTGCTGTCCATTTCACTGTATGGTGCACCTGCTCAGGAAAGTAAGCAACAGATCTGTAAGTGTGAACAAAATGATGGCCTTCACTTAAGCTGTACAGATATTCACACCTGTTCTCCTCAGTCCAAATGCACTTTGAATGGTAACATACAACATAGCTGTGATGTGATACATCTACAAACTGTGGAGCATCCACTAATAACCACTTTGCAGACTGATTATGCAGCTGAGAGCTGAGAGTCTTAGTTGTTGGTCTGAGTATTCATCTGCAAGCATGTTACGTCCCCAGCAGCCTGTAAGCTGAAGCAGTCTACCTCAGTAAATCACTGGGGAACCTACATGAACTTGACAAGAAGTATAATGCTCCAAGTTGCAGAGAAGTGGGAGATGTTTCAGATGGGCTTACATCCTCAGTAATCACCAAAAATGTATATTTATTCATTGTTTAACTTGGGAAAGTGAATTCGTTTCTCTCTCACCAGTTTTAGGCATGTTCCATACCACAATACACAAGGTAATTGCAATAAATGGTAGTTTTTAGAGTAGCCAGTCATGCATCATGTTTTAGGGAAACCAGAGTATGTGGAAAAAACTCTTGCAAACACAGAAATAAAAAAAAGCAAAGTCTAAAAGCAGCAACCAGATGTCAGAATTAAACCCTAACCCATGAAGCTGTTGAGCAAAGAACTTCAACACCAAGCTGTGATGCTGTTCTTGACTCTTGGTGTGGCAAGTGCTATAACCCTGTAATGCTGATCAAAATTGATTTTATATATATATATATATATATATATATATATATATATATATACATATATATATATATATATATATATATATATATAAAATCAAAATTGATTTTATATTTATATATATATATATATATATATATATATATATATATATATATATATATATACACACACACACACACACACACACACACACACACACACACTGAAACTGCCAAACTGTACAAGACTCTTGCTACTAATGTAACAATTGGCTTATTGGCTTGCTACAGTTAAAATGCCACACCGAAAGTACTTTGTCTATAACAGCAAATAGAATATTGTCATTCAAATCGGAATGCCAGTGCTGTACAACCAGCCCCTTGGCATGTGTCCCCAAACACCTTGTGCCTAGGGCAGAGACCCTAGCTATACCTCTGGGTGAGTGAAAGATTACTTATTGAACACACCGTTCCATCATAGTATTGATAAATAAAAGTAATCCATTTCCAATCTCCAATTTTAAGTAAGTAGTCTAGTAGTATTTGATTTGATTTCACTTGTTACTTAAAAATTATAGTAGTATGTAGAGCACTTCAAGAAGCACTATCCAAACTACTTTTTTTTTAAGTGAAACAGAAGGTAGTATAGCTTGGCCCATGCTTCCCATTCCTAGATAGTATTACTTCATTATATTGTCAATCAAAAAAAAAATGTTAATTTATACTAAACTGGAAAGCAGGTAGTAACCTGATGACTTGCAAAGGAACTATAACAGTAACAGTAAGGGCATTTATTCTACTGGGGACTTCGTAAAGCCTTACAATCACGAGCGCAACAATCAAAAAAAGATTACTAAAAAGATTATATTTGTAGTAGCATTAAAGAAAAAAATGAACTTACACAAGCTACTACAGATGTTCTTCGTGTTTCACTGTTGCAGTCATTACATTTGGGTAATCTGCTGGCAGGTTGTCCTCAGTCGGCCTGAATAACAAAGTCTTGGGTCCTGCGTCGGTTGCTGTCTCTTTTTCCATGTCGTCAGGGCAACAGGGGTATAAAACATGCAGCCAACGCCATTTTAATCAGTCTTTCTTGCCACACGGTTCCCGAAGTAGAAGCAGTTCGCAAGTGCCAGTCGGCCAACTCCTGAAATGTTCGTTTTCAAGTTTCAGAACCAAAGTCTTCAACCTAAAGCCAAGTACCCCGTTGGGGAAACTTTTTCTTGCTCCTTACCGATGTCAGTAAAAGTTAATAATTGTATTACTTGTGAAAAGCAAATACCTCATAAGGACTTTCATTTGTACTGTATTCCTTGCATAGGCCCTGACCACAACGTGCCTTGCTGTCGGTTTTGTGCTAAATTTAATCAATGTACTGTTAAGCGTCGATATATTTTTGCATCTCATTATTTTGGCTCAAGATTTAACTATCCAGAAATGTCATCTGTTAGCAATCCGACTACCAGAATACACAAAAAACACAAAGAAAAAGACAGAGATAGACAGTCTAGGTCCAAAACCGATGAGGAAGCTTCTCCTAAGTCAGTCGCCGGTTCGCTGGTACGCAGTGAGGTGCTTTCGCAGCCCCTGATGCCCACTATTTTTGATTCGCAGGCCTCTACCAAGGCCCTATTCGGAGTCTGGTATGCCGCAAGACACTTCAAGTATTGGACCTGCGGATGTCTCTCCCTTAGACGGAGCCAGAGCCGCTGAGCAGGTACTGGCTTCTGAGGGTGTTTTCAGGCCTAAAGATTTGTATATTAAACCGACACCATCATCAAAAATAAGGTCAAAACCAACTTCTATGTCCAAAAAAACGATGCATGGGCCACGTGTTCAGGCCCCTATGCCTAAAAAACAAATGATTAAAATGGTTGAGGATTTAATTACCTTGATCAGGGGTTCCCAACCCCCTCCTGCTAAGAGGCCTAGGCAAGGCACTGATTATGAATCTTCAGATCAGGTGTCCATTTCTTCTGATTCCTCTTCTGATTAGGAATTTTCTGTTCCACCTTATGAGGATTCTGATGCAGAAGGATCCACTCCTGCTTCTCCTCCTTAGGATTTTTCTTTTGGAGAAACTTTGTATACCTTAAGGGAACATTTTCGTTGGGAGAGTCAGGATTTTTCAGAATCCAAAAAGAGGCTTAGGGATTTCCTCCTTCTTTCTCAGCATAGGCCTTTGGCTATACCTCCCGTTTTAGAGATTGTTGATGATGTTTTCTCAGAATCCAGCATGGCTCCTGATTCCCTGCCTCTGGCTCCTAGTAAGCCAGACAGATATTACAGGGTTCCTGACCCTCACAAGTTTCTTTTTAAAAACCCTACTGCTGATCCTGAAACTATTTCTCAGGGTCCCAAGGGTGTTAAGGCTTCTACTGCTAAAAATCCTACCCCTTCTGATAGAGACTCCAGGGTGCTGGATAGATGGGGTAAGAAGGTTTACACGTCTGCAACCCTGGCAATCACGGCTTTAAACTGTCAATTTCATATGCTTAAATATCAGCAGCATGTCATGGGTTTACTGAAACAGAAAATGATGATGATTTCTGACTGTGTGGAAAATAAAGAGTTACAGGATTTATTGCATTCAGCTGAACAAGTTGGAAAACATACTTTGCAATGTGGTTTTGATCCCTTGGAGGCCTCTCGCAGGGCCGCCGTAACTGGATCTGTAATAAGAAGGCATGCTTTGCTCAAGGAGCAAAATCTGCTTGATCATGTTAAAGCAAAATTGTTGGATGCTCCTTTACAACAAGACAGTCTATTTGGTGATAATGCAGAAGACGTTTTGAAAAAGATGGAAGACAAAGCTAAATCTATGCAAACTGTAAAAGATTTCCTACAAGTGCAGCCACCCAGGTTCAGTAGGCACTGGCCTACTACGAATTGGTCCTTTCCAAACCCAGACATTCCAAAGGCTCCAGGTTTCAGTCACAAGGAACTTACAGAACAAAACAATGGTTTTCCTCCACCTCCAAATCTGGAAGTAGCAAGGCCCCTCCCTATGCTAAACAATCTCGATGACTTCCCTCTGCCATGTCCAAGCACTTATCTTTTGGCAGCCCCTTTGGGGGGAAAACTAGCACTTCATGCACAAAATTGGCATCTAATTACCCAGGACAAGTGAGTCTTAAATATAGTATCCCAGGGATACAGATTTAATTTCCACACATTGCCAATTCCAAACGGATGGCCAGATCTGCCTCCAAATCAGTGGGCAGAGGCCCAGAAACAAGTTATGTCCCTCATGGATATGGGGGCTATTCAACCAGTACCAGAAAAGGAAAAAGGGCAAGGTTTTTATTCAAGACTTTTCCTGGTACCCAGAAAAGACAAATCATGGCGTCCAATTCTGGACTTATACATTCTAAATACTTTCCTGGACATTCCAAAATTCAAGATGCTGACTCTGCAACAGTTACTGCCTATGTTGGGCAAGGATGCCTGGTTGGTGACTCTAGACTTAAAAGAGGCTTACCTGCATATCCCAATCAGGGAATCTTGCAGAAGATACCTCCACTTCAAAGCAGGCTATTTGCATTACCAGTTCTCTGCACTGCCCTTTGGCTTATCTATTGCGCCCAGGGTCTTCACAAAGTGCCTGGCACCAGTAATTGCATTCTGCAGACAAAGAAATTTTCAAATTTATCCTTACCTGGACGATTGTCTTAATTCTGGCAGAAAACAAGGACACGCTTCTACAACATCTGGCATTTGTAAAAAGGGTTCTAGCATACATAGGGTACACCATCAACGAAAAGAAACCACAATTAGTACCCTCTCAAAAAATTACATTCCTGGGTGCAAGCTTGAATACAACTGCCCAGATGGCTTACCTCACGCCAGACAAGCAAATTCAATTGATGACATACTTCAAACAAGTGGCCACAAAAACCCAGCTATCTGCAAGACAAATTCTGCAGGCCTTGGGGTTCATGGCTTCCTGCATTCTAATCATTCCATGTGCAAGACTGCATATGAGGAAACTTCAGTGGTACCTAAAAAGTTTATGGAGTCAACATTGTCACAGCCTGGAAACAATGATTCCTATCATTCCTTGCCTGCAACAGGAGTTCCTATGGTGGGCAGAGGCTTGTCACCAAAACAAGGGACTGTCCTTCATTCCACCCCCTGCCACCCAAACCCTGACTACAGACACATCAGATTATGCTTGGAGGGCCCATCTGGCAGAGAGATGCATTCAGGGTGAATGGAGCCCAATTCAAATGCACCTGTATATCAACCAGAAAGAAATGCTAGCTGTACAGAATGCTTTGACAGCCTTCAAGGACTTTCTTCATCCAGGGCAACTACTGATAAAGACGGACAATACCACAGTTATGTGGTACATAAACGAACAGGGGGATACCCACTCCTACCCCTTTGGCAGACTAACTATGGCTTTGTGGAACACAGCCCTGACTTACCAAATACATCTACAAGCTCAATTCCTGCCAGGAAAGCAAAATACTCTGGCAGACGAACTAAGCAGGAATCTTATGGACCCACACGAATGGAAACTGGACCCACAAATCTTCAGCATGTTGAGACAAAGATGGGGAAGCCCAGACATAGATTTTTTTGCCTCTCCCCAAAACTAGCAGTTGGGCAAATTCTACGCAAGAATTCATCATGATAAAGCTTGGAAAGTGGATGCTCTGTCCTTCAGCTGGAGAAAAACTATCATCTGTGCCTTTCCCCTTCTGCCTCTGCTCTCCAAGGTTTTATTAAAAGTCAGACAGGAAAAAACAAAAATGATTCTGATTGCTCCAGACTGGCCTCGCCAACACTGGTACCCCCTCCTACACAATATGTCACACCTACCTCCGTGGTACCTGCCTCAGACACCTTATCTACTGTCTCAGCAGAACTATCAAATTCTGCACACTCAGCTTCAAACTCTGAATCTTGTAGCATGGCTAATCAACTAATTTCACCAGTCAACATCTCTCAGTAAACCTGTGATGGATGTCATTTTGGAGGCTAGAAGGCCTAGTACTAGAAAATCTTATGCTGATAAATGGAAAAGATTCTGTGCCTGGAACCAAACACAAGGAATAAACTCAGCAATGCCCAATATTCCTCAGATTCTGCAATATTTAACTGAGATGCTTCATAAGGGCCTATCTTTTTCTTCCATAAAAATACATGCTGTGCCATTTCAGCTCATTAGAACACAGAGCCTCCTCTCTCTTCTCATCCCCTGCCAAAGCAGTACCTCAGGGGGGCCAAAAATTTGAGACCTCACAGGAGATCACAAACTCCTGCATGGGACCTCAGTTTTGTGCTGGAAAAACTCACCCTTCCTCCTTTGAACCAGCTGCTACTGCAGACATAAAATGTCTCTCTTGGAAGACAGCTTTTCTTTTAGCAGTCACTTCAGCTATAGGGATTTCAGAACTACAGGCTCTCATGGCAGTGGAGCCTTTCATAGGTAGGTACTAGACTATCAGCCCAGGGGCCTATGTAAGCCTAGCCAGCAAGGTGCCATAGCTTATGCCACCCAAGAAAGTTATTTTCCTGTGCCACTGTCCAGCAGAGACACAGAAGTGATCCCCGGGGTGTATTTCCTATTTCCCATCCACTCATCAAGATTTTTCTTGAAGAGTGCTAATGAAGAACTTTGCTTGACATAGATGGGTAGCTTGTTCCAGAGTATAGGAAGTTTCTGGGACAGGAATCTATCCCTCCAGTGTGTCCTGTTTATTGTGGTGACAAGGTTTAGGTCCATAGAGCATGTAGCTTGGAGGGATTGGGATTTCTTTAGGTGTAGCATGTCCACCTCTGGGTTTGACATAGCTTTATATGTTAGGCAGAGATCACCTCTGAGTAGGCGATAGGCTACAGAGTAAAGCTGGAGTTTTTTGAGGCGGTCAGTGTAGGGCATTTGTTTGAAGCCAGTAATCCTCTTTGTGAGGTACTTCTGTGGCCTTTCCAGCTGTTGCAGATGTCTTGAGGTGCATTCCAAAAGGGGCGTTGTACTCTGTAATGGGTCTAATGAGTGACGAGTAGAGGGGAACAATGACCTCTTTTTTTCCTGGATGAGAACCCTTTTATGATGAGGTGTGCCACGTAGAAGGACTTCCTGACTACTGTGACGATGTGACTGTCAAAGGAGAGACTATTGTCCACTTGGGTCCCAAGGTCTCTTATCACGCATTCGGTGTTAAGTAGATTGCTGCCTATGTGGTAGTTCATGGGTACAGAGATTTTACCAAAGGGGATGACACTGCACATTTTGGCATTGAGCTTGAGGCCATGGCTTTGACACCAGGCATCTGTCTCAGTGAGGCCCTTCTGTAGGATGTCCACATCATTTGGGGATTTGACTATGGCTCCTAGTTTGCAGTCATCTGTGAACGTCGTCAGCCAGAGGCCTTCTGTGTTAGCCTGTACTGCAGAGAAGTAGATACGAAACAGGAGAGGTCCCAGGACGGAACCCTGTGGCACTCATCTTTTATCCGGACAGGGTGGCCCTCAGGACCAATCCATCCTTTATGCCTAAGGTGGTATCCAGTGTGGCTCTTAATCAGACCATTCATCTGCCAACTTTTTTCCCAAATCCACAGAACAGGGGGAGCGGATTCTGCATTCATTGGCTGTACACAGACAACTAAGATTCTACCTAGACAGTACAAAATCTCTAAGAAAAAATGAGCAATTACTGGTGGCATTTGCTGCAGGGGCAGAGGGAAAGGCTATTTCAAAGCAGACTATTTCAAAATGGGTAAGCCATTGTATTCATTTCTGCTACATGCACCATGGTAAACCTGTCCCCAAGGGGATCAGATCCCATTCCACTAGGGCTGCATATACTTCTGCAGCTTTTCTCAGAGGGGTTCCTACCAGAGACATTTTAGAAGCTGCTACTTGGAGCTCAGTTCATACGTTCATCAAACATTACCATTTACCTCTCTGTTCTAAATCCAGAGCAGGCTTTGCCACTGCTGTCCTGCAGGGCCTTATAGCTGCTCCTAATGCTGTATAATTCCATCCTCTCAACCATAGCTTTGGGATTCTACCCAAATGAAATGACTGTAACACTGAAACACGAAGAACATAGTACAGTTGTGTACACTTACCATAAATGTAGATGTTCAAATATATTCACTGTTGCAGTCCTGGTTACTCACCAGTCAGCCCCCTTTGGTGTATTTGCTTTTAGCTGGAGGTACATTTTTTTGTGTTCTAAATTGCATGTATATATATATATATATATATATATATATATATATATATATATATATGTATATATATATATATATATATATATATATATATATATATATATATAAATTTTTTTCTCCCCATTTGGGGGGCACCTGACATCTGGGGCAAGAAAAAAAAACTGATTAAATGGTGTCGGCTGCATGTTTTTATACCCCGACGTCATGGAAGAAGAGACAGCAACCGACTCAGGACCCAAGACTTTGTTATTCAGGCCGACTGAGGACATCCTGCCAGCTGATTACCCAAATGTAATGACTGCAACAGTGAATACACTCGAACATCTACATTTATGGTAAGTGTACACAACTGTACTTTCCTGTTTTTTCTTGTTTTGCAAAGCCTTCGGCAGGAAGTTTCACACCAGAACAAACGCTTCAATATGGTTTTCCCTCCTGAAGGAAACAGTCACTGATAGAATAGTTCCACAACAAGAACATGTGTTCTACAACAATGTGACCAATACTTTTATAACAGCTGTTACTTCGGCAAGTCGGCATACAGCCACATTATGGGCAGTGCCTAAGCAGGTGGAACTGCTCATTTGACTGTGTTGAAGGTACGTAATGAAGGAGGAGACAAATTCCTCCAGAAACGATGCAATACACTGCCTGAAGAATGGATGGGGGATGGTCTTTCCAGTCCTATGCTGCTGAAGCAGGAAACTTTGAATTGTTTAGCTTTTTACTGGAATTGGTAAAGTGTCCATGCCTAGGGTGAATTTGTAGGGATAAAAGAAAACTCAGGGTTGAGTTTTCTTGTACGTTAGGATGGAGTGTTCCTTTAACTTGGCAGAGGTTGGAGTGGGTGGTATTGTTATGGAGTTTGGCAGCAAGGTACTGGAAGGCACGTGAAGAAAAGACCGTAGGAATAGCTCAACTTTGTAGGAGACTGGGAGCCATCTGGCTTTGGAGAGGGTGAGAGTTGAAAAAGAATTAGCAGATTTTATTTTAAATATGCTAGAGAATGGATGATAATTTTTTAGGGTTGCAGCTATGATGGGTAGCTTAAATTCAAGTTGGGCAAGTATGGCTGCTTTGCCTGTTGCAGCTGTAGCTGGCCTGGAAAAAAGGATACATTTTCCAACACAGAAATAAAAGAGAATTGATCTTCTTTCCTGGTGTTTGCAGTATGGCTGTGGAAGTGAAGCGACTGGTCCAGCCATAAACCTAGGTGTTTAAGTGATGTGATTGTTTCTACTGGGGTACCATTGATGTGTGATGATGAAATTTTGGGGGGGGGGGGTTCAGCTTTTGTGTGGGTTCCAAATATACTTTTTGTTTTGGGTAGGTTTAGGAATAGCTTCTCGTTGTTTAGCCAAGAGTTAAGGTAGTGGAGTTCAGTTTGAAGCTGATTGTGAGGGAGTGGACTGAAAGATAACCATGTCATTTGCATAAGGAGTTTGTTAAGGGGTGCTGGAGGTGATAGGGATGAGTGTATATTCTCTCTGAAATACCCATTTGCTATGAAATGTTGGAACCAGGTGACAATACTGGAGTTGATTTCTTGGAGGGAATGAAGGCGCAAGAGGTGGTCAATAAGATCAAAAGGTTTGTTAAGATTAATGAAAAGTACTTCCTTAATCTATGATGAGAAAGATCTCATCTGTAAGTGACCAAAGTTCTGTCATTGTGCTTTGGCCAGTCCAGAATCCGTGCTTTTTAAGAGTGCAAGAGGTGGTATTGTTGGTATGTTAATGGGCAGTAGGTTGTAGATTCGTTTTTCAAGTATTTTCCCAAGTGTAGGGAGGATGGAAATAGAATGTAAATGTGAGGCAGTTTGGGAGGGCATTAATGAGCTGCTCTCCATATGTCTAGGATTTGTGTTTTGAGTTGAGCAAAAGTTATAAATTTGGAGAAGAGCTGTGGTAAAGAAGTCTTTACAGATGAGAGATGACCCAGGGGAGTAGGTTGTATGCACGAGGGATGCATCCAGGGAAATTTATTCTAGTGGGGAATCATGCTCTTTGTGAGTAATTTTCAAAAAACAGAAGAGGGATGAAAAGTGGGAAGCTGGTTGAGTTGGAGAGAAACGTACAGATTGTGCTACTAGGGAGATGGCTGAATTCCTTGAGAAAGTCAGAGGTTGAGGGTCTGTCTTGAAAGGTCTGGATGGTGATAGGAGAGGAGGTGGGAACTATTAATTTTAAGCATGCGAGAAGATTTACTGCCTGTCAGAAATGTTTTGGGTGTGCAGAGCAAGTTGCATTTGAAATAGTTGATTTTGTGGCTGTTTATGTCTTGCTTTACTAGGTTATGTAAAGAAGTAAAGTTAGTAAAATCTTCTTGAGAGGGGTTTTGTCTCCATGAAGACCATATATTGTCCCTAAGTTTGAGCAGAGCTTTCATTTCAGTGCTTAGCCAGGAGTTTTTGTTATATTTAAAAAGGGTGCTGTCTGAGGGGAAAGAATTTGTCTTGAAGGTGAAGGAGGGTATATGTAATAGTTGTGGCAGCTGAACTGGGGTTCTGTAAGTTGGAAATGAGAGACTGTTTGATAGTTACTAGGTGTTTTTTGAGGTTTTCAGTATTGCTGGTGGATCTGGGTCTGAAGGTAACATATTTGGGGGGGACTGGTGGATAATTTGGAAGGTTATGGGGAGTGATAACTGACTGAGGGTGGAAGAACAGATATGTTGGATGTAATGGCAGGGTTTTTAGTGATTAGCAGGAGGGGAGAATTTAGGGCGGCCACGGTGGTGCAGTGGTTAGCATTGCCACCTCACAGCAAGAGGTTCTCTGGTTCGATCCTTGGCTGGGGTGCCTTCTGTGCGGAGTCTGCATGTCCTCCCGGTGGTCGCGTGGGTTTCCTCCGGGTGCTCTGGTTTCCTCCCACATCCCAAAGACATGCTGCAGGTGGATTGGACACTCTAAATTGGCCCTAGATGTGAGTGTGTGCATGTGTGTGCCTTCTGTGAGGTTGGGCGCCGGGCTGGCAACTCAACACCAGAAAACTCCACTGCCAATCATGAGCAGACAACGTGATCCGCTGTGGTGACCCCTAACCAGGAAAAGCTGAAAGAAGAAGAAGCAGGAGGGGAGAAGTTGTCGGTAAGGAGAGTTCATAAGTTCCTAGGTATATATTAGGCTAATGACCACCAGGGCCTTTAAAAGCCTAGATGTGCAGTCCAACCCAATTGTGTCCCTCTGTGTCATGGACATTTATTAAGATGGGGGTATGTTAAGAAGTTTCTAAAGGTTATGTGGGAGGTATGTTAGTTTGGGCATTACTACCTGCCTCTGTCAGAGATGCATGGGCCACATAGGTTCATAGGTTAATAGGTTGGTACTAGGCTATCTGCCTGAAGGCATTTATAATCCTAGCCGGAATGTGTTGGCTTTCATCGCCCCCTTAGATTAGTTCCCTGTGCCTCTGTCCAGCAGAGCCATTGAAGTGATCCCCAGGGTAAACTTTGTTTCCCATCCACTCGTCAAGGTTTCTCTTGAAGAGGGTTAGCGAGGAGCTCTGCCTAATGTAGATGAGAATCTTGTTCCAGCGCATGGGAAGTCTCTGGGACATGAATCTATCCCTCCAGCACATCCTATTTATTGTTGTGGTGAGGTTTAGATCCCTAGAGCATGTGGCTTGAGGGGATATGGTTTTCTTTAGGTGGAGCATGTCCATCAATTCTGGGTTGAACATGGCCTTGTATGTCAGGCAGAGATCACCTCCGAGTAGGCGATATGCAGCTGAGTACAGCTGGAGTTTCTTCAGTCGAGCTGCATAGGGCATCTGTTTGAGGCCAGTGATCCTCTTGGTGAGGTACTTCTGTGGTCTTTCCAGCTGTTGCAGGTGTCTTGTAAGGTACATCCCAAATGGGGCGTTGTACTCTATGATGGGTCTGATGAGTGATGCGTAGAGGGGCACAATGACCTCTTTTGATCTGAATGCAAACCCTTTTGTGAGTAGGTGGGCCACATAGAAGGATTTTCTAACTACTTTGGCAATGTGATTATCAAAGGAGAGGTTACTATCTACTTGGGGCCCCAAATCCTTTATTATGTCTTCCGTATTTAGGGGGTACCACCTATGTGGTAATTTGGGGTGAATTTCTGATTTCCCATCCAGTGGTCAAAGTTGCACTTAAATAGGGTTAGGGATGGACTTTGCTTCACATGGATGGGAAGCCTGTTCCAGAGCATGGGGATCCTCTGGGATACATATCTGTCTCACCAATATTTCTTGTTTATGTCACAAGCAAAATTTAAATCCTTGAATCTTGTGATTCTGATGCTGTGCAAAAGATCCATTAGATCAGGATCCATAGTCCCACCAGGGGCTCCAGTATCCTGGAACTGGTCATTACTAACATGGGAAATCGATGCTTCACACCAGTGGTCACCCCATTGTTGGTTAGGTCTGACCATAAGCTAATCACCTTTGACATCCACATCCCACCCCCACCCCCCAGTAAGGAAACATTCGTAAAAACGTCTCCAAGGCCATCTTCATGCTACTCAAGTCAGAAGTGACAAACATCATGACACCCATGCAGACGGGAACTGAAAGTTCGACTGCCGAATCCTACACTAAAGCACTGTACGAGCACATCCACTCATGCATGAATCGTGCCATCCCAAATAGAACCAAGACACTCTCCTCCAAACAAAGGAAGCCAATCTGGTGGTCCCCTGTCATAAACAAAGTATACAACAGAAGGAAGAAACTGTTGCAGAAGAAGAAAATCCCTGGGTGCAAAAAACTCCCTTACTAGCCTCAGTAAGAAGCTGAGATCCCTCATAAAATCCTCCAAAGTTACGAAAATAAAATTGCCAAAGATTCCAAAGACAACCACAAGGCATTCTATAACTGTGTCAGGAATCTAAATGGCAATGCTCAGATCTGCTCTGAGCTACAACAGAATGGCATTAAATATACTGATCCCAAGAACATTGCCAATATCCTGGCATATCGATTTAGTGCCAACTTCACCCCCGTCTCACCCCCTAAAGGGCCCATCTCAATACCGAAAGATTTCCAAATTCTAGTAATCACGGCCACACAGGTAAGAACTGCACTCTCCAAAGCTAAAAGAATACAGCATCCATGGGACCAGACGACATCCCGGGCTGTGTACTACATGAACTACAAAATGAACTGGCACTTCACCTAAGTGTCATGTTTAATCATGCCTCACCTCAGGCTTCGTGCCCACTGAGTGATGCACAGCTACAGTTATCCCACTCCACAAGGGAGGATCCACCTTGGATCCTGGGAACTACCGTTGCATCAGTCTGACAAGCCTGATCTGCAAGGCCAAGGGTAAGGTGGTCCACACAGCCTATCTGGACCTTGCCAAGGCCTTCAACACCATCCCCCACTCTGGAATCATAGATAAACTTACTAAGCTGGGCATTAATCCCTACGTCACTTGATGGGTTGCCAACTGTCTCACTGACAGAACCCACACTGTAAAAGTAGCCAACTCCAAATCCAGCTCCAGACAAGTGACAAGTGGAGTACTCCAGAGTTCAGTTCTGGGGACCGTACTTGTTTGACTTCTACTTCTCTGAAGTACAGGCTAACACTAAGGGACTCTGGCTAACAAAGTTTGCAGATGACTGCAAACTGGGAGCCATTATTGAATCCCCATATCATGTGGATATTTTACAACAGGGCCTTACAGAAACAGATGCTTGGTGCCAGTGCCATGGGCTCAAGCTCAATGCCAAGAAGTGTATAGTTATTCCCTTTGGGAAAAAACATGTACCCATGAATTACCCCATAGGTGGCAGTACACGAAATACCAAAAGTGTGATAAGAGACTTACGAGCACAGGTGGACTGTGGTCTCACCTTCGATAAACACATTGCCACAACAGTCAGGAAATCCTTATGTCTGGCACACCTCATCACTAAGGGCTTTTCATCCAGAAAAAAGGAGGTCATTGTCTCACTATACTCATCCCTCATTAGACCCATCATAGAGTACAACGCCCCATTTGGTAAATACCTCACAAGACATCTGCAACAACTGGAAAGGCCGCAGAAGCACGTCACTAAAAGAATCACAAGCCTAAAGCAGGTGCCCTATGCTGACCGACTAAAAAAAACTCCAGCTATACTCTGTCACATATAGTCTACTCAGAGGAGATTTCTGCTTAACATACAAGGCCATGTCAAACCCAGAGCTGTTGGACATGCTACACTTAAAGAAATCCCAATCCATCAGAGCCACACGCTCCATGGACCTAAACCTTGTCATCACAATGAGCAAAACATGCTGGAGGAATACGTTCCTGACCCAGAGACTCTCCATACTCTGAAAAAGACTGCCCATACTTGTTAAGCAGAGTGACTCCTTGGCCCTCTTCAAAAGGAACCTTGATGACTGGATGGGAGATAGGAAATTTACCCCTGGAATCACGTCAGTCGCCCTGTTAGACAGGGGTCCAGGAAAGTAAATATTATGGGAAGAAATAGCCAGGGAATTGTTATGGCTAGGCTTGTACAGGCCCTAAGGCCGATACCCTAGTACCAACCTTATGAACCTTTAAGAATTCTTTATATGTCAGGCATAGATCACTCCTCAGTAACCTGTAGGAGTCAGAGTATAGAGCTAGGGCTTTAAGGTTATCCATATAGGACAATGCGTTTCTACCCAGCATTCACCTGGTAAGGAACGTTTGTGGACATTCCAACTGTTGCATATGTCTGCTCATGTGCATTCCAAAGGAAGCATTTTACTCAATGATGGGTCTGATAAGGGCAGAATAAACTACCACTGTGACTTCCTCGGACCTGGATGCCATGCCCTTGGTGAGATAGAATGATTTTCTTACTGTCTTGGCCACATGTTCATCAAAGCCCAGATTACTGTCTATATTTGTTTCCAGATCACTGACTAGCAGGTCAACTCTTAGAAGTGTCATATTGACGGAGTAATTAGCCTAGGTAACAGCTTTCCAAAAAGTCACTGTAATGCATTTCTTGGCATTGAGTTTTAATCTGTGATTTTGGCACCAGTCATTTGTCTGTGTTAGACTGTCTTGTAAGATGTTTGTGTCATGGAGGTAATCTATGATAGATCCCAGTTTGCAGTAATCTTCAAACATGGTCAGCCAAAGAACCCTAACATTAGCCTTTACCTCTAAGAAGTAGACGCCAAATAGGAGTGGTCCTAGCATGGAGCCGTGAGTTTTCCCACTGATCACCAGTCTCTTAGCTGGAGGTGGTCTCGCCAATCTTGACTTCCTGGGTCCTGTCTGTGAGCCAGTTGACAGTCCATCGAGTGATGCCAGGGTTGTACCCAGTTCAGTGAATTTCTCAACTAAACTTGAGTGGGGTGTTGTATTGAGCACATTAGACAGGTCCAGGTAGGTGGCATGCATCCATTGCCTTGGTGACATTCTAAAAGAAGTCCTCCAGGTTTAGTAGGCATGACCTTTAATTAAAAAATGTATCCCACTGTTTAACTAATGCTACCTGCACCTTGATGAAAACTAGAGATAGAATGTGGGAAACTTTGGTAAAAACTAAACCCCTCACTTACAAAATGTAAAGAACTCAGAAACCTTACTAAAAAGCATATCAACAAAGGCAAAAAATATTTCTGTAATAACCCATCTACTTCACAAACGTCAAATCCTAAGAAATTCTGGCACTCAGTAAATTAAGTAGTATGTCCTGGAAACCCCTCATCTCCTAATACCTGCCCAACAAACACACTCTGGAAACGGCTTCTATCTTCAATTCCTACTTCATTGAATCCATTAGTATTTATTTTTATTTATTTGCAGTTTAACTGGGAAAGTCTATTGGGCCGAAATGAGCCCTTTTTCAATGGAGGCCTGGGGAGAAAAGCTCCAGAAACAGTATTACAGTATTTAAAACAGTTAAAAGCAAGCAAAAATGTTACATAATTGAAGCAACAGAAATAGATTAACATAGAAATAAATAAAACTAGTAAAAAACATTTTGTGATATATGCTATAACAAGGTATTTTGTGAGTACATGTGATAACATAGTAAGTTAATAAGTCCTGTTCTCTCTAATTCTTGCACTACAAATCCACCTGACCCCTCCTCTACAAGAAATTCTACTAGTGTATTTTCCCTTAAACCAATCAACTAGATTAGATCTCTGCTTCGCAAGTTAAAACCCTGTTCCAGATCTGCTGATATTTCCTTCAGATAGCTGACTCTCTAGCCCTCCCAGTATCTATACTGATAAATTGCTAGGAGTGGAAATAGACAATAAACTAAAATTTGACATTCACATATCCATGACCATAAAAAACGTCCACAAAAACTAGGAGCATTATACAGAAATAAGCAACTTCTCCCCAAAGCAGCAAAGATTTCAGTAGCAAATTCCCACCTTATCTCCACCCTACTGTATGCCTCTCCAATATATACCAACCTAAGGCAATGTGATCTAAACAAGCTAGAGACCTGCTGCAGCAAAATCGCCAAATTCGCCACAGGGGCATCCTGCCATAGTCACCACGGTCTCTCATTTGCTGAACTGGGCTGGCTTGAACTCCCTCACCTCCTTCAATGGTATCAACTCTCACTCACCCACAAACTAGTAAACCATCCGCTAAATGTTCCATCCCTCCAGAATCTACTCCAACTCTATCGCACCACCAGACCACTAAGATCCAGCAACAAAAATCACTTGCAGATTACTAAAGCCAATAACTCTGCTGGTGAAGCACTATTCTCTTGCACCATAGCCAATTATGGAACTCCCTCCCACCCACAATTACCTCCATATCATTATGCACCCACTTCAAAACTTTACTAAAAGCGCACCTAAAAACATGCAGTCTATGCCCTTGCAACTCCCACTCTAATATCACCCACCCCATCCAACCACTACCTTTCTTTCCACCCGACTAACTACCTTGATTATAGCAAGCTCGGGTGCTCATAAGCCTAGTACTTATTATACAGCAGGAACTTCTTATTGTAACAATTGTTAATGTCTGTTATGTACTTCGCAGATAAAGATTCTAGTTGTCTACTGATGTACTATGTTCTTAATCTGCAATTATGTTTGTAATTAATTGCTATGTTAATCAAATTGTTAATCGCTATGTAAATCCAATGTAACTACTGACTGTTTATTTTAACTGTGGAGCTTTTCTCCCTGGGCCTCTGCTGAAAATGGACCTACATCCAGTCGGACACTCCCGGTCAACAAATGTAAATAAATAAATAAGAATAAAATGTTCCAGTTCTAAATCAAAGTTCCCTCTATCTGGAAATAATTCTATACTCTACCTATACACAAAGGAGGTAACTCCATAGAAATCTCCAATTTCAGACCCATTGCTGTCCAGTCCTCTCTCAAAAATACTGGAAATAATGAGTGCATAAGCAAGTCATGGAACGCTTACTTCAAGAAAATCTGCTCACTCCCACACAACATGGCTTTTGTCCAAAACATAGCACAATTACTGCCACACAACATGGCTTTTGTCCAAAACATAGCACAATTACTGCCCTCCTGTCCTTTAGCAACACTCTTTCTCTTTACAAAGAGAACAGTAAACTAGTGTCATGCTTATTCCTAGAGCTCTCTAAAGCATTTGATGCAGACTCTCACTCCTTTCTTTTGGACAAACTCACTAACCTTAACTTCTCCACCTCTACCATTGCCTCGTTTACTAGTTACCTCACAGATCGACTACCGTCAGTAAAATGGCTCTCTGCTCTCTCTCCTCCTCTCCCTATCAAAATGTGTGTTCCTCAAGGATCTATACTTGGTCCACTACTCTTCGATATCTTTACTAATCTACTCTGTACATCCTGCCGTCAGTCATCCCTTGTCCAATATGCTGATGACTCTAAAGTCATGACAATTGTTGACACCCTCTCTGACTTAAATCCTATTACTCAGAAATCCTTGAACTCTGTTGAAACCCAGCTCTCTAACAACCAGCTAATTCTGAATCCTAAAAAGACCAAACTTTTACTTTTTTTTCCCAAAAACCTAAAACACCTTAAAACCACTTTTGCTTTCCATTCTCTAAGTAAAGCACCTATCAGAGCTAAACCCACCACAAAACTTTTAGGGGTTATGATAGATGACCAACTGAAATTTGATTTGCATGTTAACACTTGCATTACGAAAACCCATCAAAAACTTGGGCTCTTTTACAGAAATAAAAAGTTCCTATCTAACAAAACTGGTCTCCCTCTCTCATGCCTATCTCCTTCAAGCCTGTTGTATAGTTCTCAGCTCCTCACCAACCTCCAAACCTCTCTCCTAACTAAGCTTGAAACTACCTATAACAAGTCGCCAGATTTGTTGCAAATCAAACCTGTAGATCTCATCACTCTCTCCTTAAAACACTTAAACTGGCTAGAATTTCCCCACCTGCTACTCCTCTCTCAGCTTCAGCTTATCCACTCTGTCTTGTACCATCCATCTTTCTGTCCCAACTTGTCCCCTCTAATCTCCTTCTACAATCCTTTTAGGACTGTCTGTAGCTCAGACCAAGACTTAGTACAAATCTATAAACCCAAAAGCAAAATTGGTCAAAACCTCTATAGCTACTACCCTACCATTTCTTGGAACAAACTCCCATTGGAAATTAGAACACTCAAACAACTCAAAGATTTTAAATCGGCCACTAAAGACTACCTAAAAAGTTGCTGGTCATGCCAATGTACTCAGCCTCCATAAACTATCTCCCACTCCTGCGTAGCCCATTCTCTGCCTTCATTGATCATTTCTGTTATGTAAGCAAATAAAAACGGCAAAGTTACATCCAAATAATTTATTGTAGAATGCAGTAAAAACATAATTGAGAAGCACAAAGCTTTCGGATTACTCCTTCTTCAGTGTGATAGAAGATGCATTCAGACACATTACTAGTAATGTCTTTCGGCTTTTCCCGGTTAGGGGTCACCACAGTGGAACTCTGGTCCACTAATGATTAGCAGTGGATTTTTTTTTTTACGGTGCCGAGTTGCAAGCCCAACCTTCAAAGAAGGCACACCCATTCACGCGCGCACCTACCTGCATGTCTTTATACATCACTCGACCATGAGGAGGACATGCAGACTCCACACACAAGGCGCTCCAGCCGAGAATCCAATGGGAGAGCCTGTTGCTGTGAGGCAACAACGCTAACTGCTGTACCACCTCGGCCTCTCACTATTTGAATTAAAATCAGTGTCACATGATAAAACAGCCAACCAAATATCATCATTAATTAAGCAGTCTCATTAATATAAAAACATTTTTAAAAAGATAGAATACTCTTATAAGACGGCTATAATAGCAAAGCCTATAAAATTAATTTCTTAAGGCATAATTGCTTATGTTTTAAAATAGATTCAATTGATACCATGGAATTAATACCAGGGGCACTATCTGTTTGTAATTTAACAATCCAATTATATTCTTTTGTATCTAGATCATATTCTATCTTTTTAAAAATGTTTTTATATTAATGAGACTGCTTAATTAATGATATTTGGTTGGCTGTTTTGTTATGATGTGACATTGATTTTAATTCAAATAGTAATTTGTTTGAATGTGTCTTCTGTCACACTGAAGGAATAATCCGAAAGCTTTGTGTTTCTCAATTACGTTTTTTACTGCATTCTACAATAAATTATTTGGACGTAACTTTGCCGTTTTTATTTGCTTGCTTTGGACTTCTTAGTGAAAGGCAAGTGCATTACAGGTCTTTGTTTCGTTTGGTTTTCGTTTCTGTTATGTGTCATCTGTTCTGGTTATCTTAGCTAGGTAATTACCTGTCACTCAATCTTGAAATATTCCTACTTATTTTACTACCTGTATGATCATCAACTCTTAACTACACATGGCTATACTTACTAACTCTGCATACTGTTTTTGTACATGTCTTAAGTTAGAGCTCTCAACCTAAATTGTGTAAGTAATGTTACTGTTTCAACTTGAATCTGCGGTGGTGGTGCTGCGGTAGCGTTGTCGCCTCACAGTTAGACGTTGCCGGAATAGCCAGCATGTAAAACTCTACTGCCAATCATTAGCGGACGGAGTTCCCTCACACACACACACTGTTTCAACTTGAAAATGTTAATTGTTTTGCTTATAATAGTGTTTATTGTAATTTTTGTGGAGCTTTTCTCCCTAGTCCTCTGCTGAAAAAGGGCTGTCAGCTCAGCCAGACAAACCTGGTCAACAAATGTAAAATAAATAAACTGGGCTTGATCGTTTGTAAAGGTTGTCTATTTCTTTATTGGTCATTTCCATAATTTATTCCATGTCTTTGCATATTAGACTAGTCAGACTAATACACTCGATATAAAAAGTGTACACACCCCTGTTAAAATGCCAGGTTTTTGTGATATAAATAATGAGACCAAAATAAATAATTTCAAAACTTTTCCCATCTTTAATGCAACCTATTACCTGTACAATTCAATTGAAAAACAAACAAATCTGTTGGGGAAAATATAACAAAAGTATGATAAACTGGTTGCATAAGTGTGCACACCCTTAAACTAATACTTTTTTGAAGCACCTTTTGATTTAATTACAGCATTCAGTCTTCTTGGGTAGGAGTCTATCTGCATGGCACCTCTTGTCTTGGCAATATTTTCCCACTCTTCCTTGCAAACGCACCCCTAATCTGTCAGACTGTGAGGGCATCACTTGTGCACAGCTCTGTTCAGGTCACCCCACAGATTTTCTGTTGGATTTAGGTTCTGGGCTCTGGCTGGACCATTCCAAAACTTTAATTTTCTTCTGGTGAAGCCATTCTTTTGTTGATTTGTATGCTTGGGGTCATTGTCATGTTGAAAGGTGAAATTCCTCTTCATCTACAGCTTTCTAGCAGATGCCCGAAGGTTTTGGGCCAAAAGTGACTGGTATTTGGAACTGTTCATAATTACCTCCACCTTGACTAAAGCCCCAGTTCCAGCTGAAGAAAAGCAACCCCAAAGCATGATACTGCCACTACCATGCTTCACCATGGGGATGGTGTTCTTTTGGTGATGCAAAGTGTTTTTGCACCAAACGTACCTTTTGGAATTGTAGCCAGATAGTTCAACCTTGATCTCATCAGACCATAACACATTGTCCCACATGCTTTTGGGAGACTTGATTAATTGTTTTGCAAATTTTAGCTGGGCCTGGATGTTTTTCTGTGTAAGAAAAGGCTTTTGTCTTGCAACCCTACCCCATAGTCCAGATATATGGGGAATATGGGAGATTGTTGTCACATGTAGTTACACAACCAGTACTTGCCAGAAATTCCTGTAGCTCCTTCAGTGTTGCTGTAGGTCTCTTGGCAGCCTCTCTGACCAGTTTTCGTGTTGTCTTTTCATCAATTTTGGAGGGACGTCCAGATGTTCTTCGTGTTTCACTGTTGCAGTCATCACACTTGGGTTATCCTGCCAGGGGTAGCCCTCAGTCGGCCCAAATACCAGAGGCTTAGCATTTCTGTGTCGGTTGCTGTTGCTTCAGGACTGACGTCAGGTCTGTAAAAACAGGCAGCCGAAGCCATTATATCAGTCTTTCTTGCCGAGGAACCTGAAGCGGCAGCAGTTCGCATGCGTGCCAGTCAGCTGCTACTGGAGTTTTCGTTTCCGAAATTGAATCATCCTGAAGTCTTCTAAAGCTAAGTACACCATTGGGGATCTTTTTTTCTTGCTCTAACCGATGTCAGAAAAAGTTAACAATTGTAGAAAGCAAATACCACACCGAGATTTCCATTCTTACTGCATCACCCGTTTAGGCCCAGACCACGATGTACCTTGCTGTCGGTTTTGTGCTTTGTTCAACACCCGAACTATTCATCATCGGGCCCTTATTTAGCTAAATATTTTCATTCTCGATCTCCGTATTCCGAAATGGCTTTGGTAAGCCATCCGACTACCAATCTTCCGAAAAAATGTAAGGATAAAGACAGAGACAGACCGCACAGGTCCAAAACAGCCAACGACGCTTCCGTTAAGCTAGTCACTAGTTTGCCGGTAGTCATTGAGGCACTTTTGCAGCCCCTAATGCCCGCTTCGATGGATTTGCAGGCTGCTACTGAGACCCGTTCGGAGTCCGGTATTTCGCGAGACTCTTCTTTGACTATGGTACCTGCGGATGTCTCTACCTTGGATGAGTCCGGAGCCGCTGTACATGCACTGGCTTCTGAGAAAGTTCTTATTACCGATATTCGACACAAACCGACGACTTCTTTCGTGTCTTCAGTTTTTTCTAAAACTACCGAGTTTCTAAGGCCAAGAGTATGAGCTACACCTAAAAAAGCGACTACCCAAACTCAAGCGCCTGCTTCCTTGCCACAATCTCAGATGCTTAAAATGGCTGAAGACCTGATCATGTTGATTAGGGGAAGCCAGCCTTGCCCTGCTAAAAGAAAAAGAGACTTGTCCCCAGCGCCTTTATCTGACCAAGAGTCCAACGACTGAGATTTCTAAATATGAAGGCATGCCCTTATCTGCCTATAAGGATTTACATGTAGAGGAATCCATTCCTTCTGCCTCCCCTCCAGAAGATTTTTCTTTTAGTGAAACCCTACATACTTTGAGAGAGCATTTCCACTGGGAATGCCAGGATTATCCTCAGTCCAAAAAGAGACTCAGGGTTTTTTTAGATTTACCACAGCACAGACCCTTAGCTAGCCCTCTTGTTCTGGGTGTTGTGGATGATGTCTTTATGGAATCCAGTCTAACTCCTGATACTTTACCCCCTGCTCCAAGGAAACCCGACAGGTACTACAGAGTCCCTGACTCTCACAAATTTCTCTTCAAAAATACTACGGCTGACCCAGAGGTCATCTCCCAAGGGCCTAAAGGAATAAAAACTACTACAGCTAAGAATCTCACCCCTTCGGACAGGGATTCCCATGCTTTAGACAGATAGGGTAAAAATGTATACACCTCTGCAAGTCTCGCCATTAGAGCATTGAATTGTCAGTTCCACATGCTGAAATACCAGCAACATACTATGGAACTTGAGCAAAAATTATCTACTTTTCCTGACTGTGCAGAAAATAAAGAATTACAGGAGCTCATGCATTCTACAAGCCAGGTCAGCAAGCATACCCTGCAATGTGAGTTTGATGCCCTAGAAGCATCTTGCAGGGCAGCAGTCACAGGTTCTGTACTTAGAAGGCATGACTGGCTTAAGGAGCAGACCTTGCCAGCTCATGTCAAATCAAAATTATTGGACATTCCTCTGAACAAGGACAATCTGTTTGGCACCAAAGCAGAAGAGGTTTTAAAAAAGATGGAAGAAAAGACCAAGTCTATGCAGACAGTCAAAGATGTTTTGCAAGTGCAACCTCTGAGATTCAGTAGGCATTGCCCCTCGAAACATTGGCCTTTCCAGCCTCCTCAAGGCCATCTCAAACTAGACCCAGGGGAAACAGACCCCCCCCCCAGATTACAGTCTCAGGGTATGCAGAGATCTAAGCAATGGAGTACCTCCACTTCTAAAATGGAGTGCTAAGCCACCCCCTTATGGAAAGAATTCACAATAACTTTTCAATTCCTCTCCACACCCCTGCCCAGTGCTCATCCCCCTAGGAGGAAGATTTGCCCACCATGCAAAAAACTGGACCTCTATCACCAACGACTGATGGGTCCTCAACATAGTATCCCAGGGGTACAAATTTTATTTCCACACGCTGCCAACCTCAAAAGGGTTCCCAGACCTTCCTCCAAACCAGTGGGCAGAGGCACAAAACTTAAGTTCAGTCCCTGCTCTCCATAAGGGCAGTTCAGCCTGTTCCTGCAGAACAGATAGGCCAAGGTTTTTATTCCAGACTTTCCTGGTACCCAGAAAAGGGGGCACCTGGCGCACAATCTTAGATCTATCCACTCTAAACACCTTCCTGGTGGTACCAAAATTCAAAATGCTCACCCTTCAGCAGCTTCTCCCTATGCTGTCCAAAGATGCCTGGTTAGCCACCCTAGACCTAAAGGAGGCCTATCTGCACATCCAAGTCAGGGACTCCTGCAGGAAATATCTATGTTTCAGGGCAGGATCTATGCATTTTCAGTTCTCTGCACTTCCCTTTGGCTTATCCACTGCTCCCAGAGTTTTCACAAAATGCCTGGCTCCAGCCATTGCCTATTGCAGACAGAGAAAGATTCAAATTTATCCTTACTTGGGCGATTGCCTGATTCAAGCAGACAGGAAAAGCTGTTGCATCACCTGACATTTGTAAAGGACCTTCTAACCTCCCTGGGGTACACTAGCAACGAAAAGAAATCCAAACTAGTCCCCAGTCAAAAAAATGTATTCCTGGGAGCAAGCTTGGACACAGCAGCCCAGATGGCATTCCTTACTCCAGAAAAACAAGCCTATCTGATAGGTTGCTTCACTCAAATGGCCACCAGAACCCAGCTAACCACAAGGAAAATCCTGCAGGTTCTAGGGTTCATGGCCTCCTGCATTCTACTAATTCTATGTGCCAGACTGCATATGACGAAACTTCAATGGTACTTAAAAAGTCTTTTGGTGCCAACATTCTCTGGACCTGTAAACTATCATACCTATAATACCTTGTCTAAGAAAAGAATTTCTTTGGTGGGCAGCAGCATGTAACCACAACAAAGGACTTCCCTTTCCACAACCCCACGCCACCCAGACCCTAACCACAGATGCATCCGACTATGCCTGGGGTGCACATTTGGACGGCAGGTGCATTCAGGACTATTGGAGCCCAAATCAAATTCATCTGCACATCAACCATAAAGAGATGCCAGCTGTTCAGCACACTCTGACAGCTTTCAGATCTCTATGCTCACCGGGGCACCTTCTAATAAAAACCGACAACACCACAGTGATGTGATACATCAACAACCAGGGGGGAACCTACTTTTACCCACTCTGCAGGCTAACCATGACCCTGTGGAACATGGCCTCAGCCATGCATTTTCACCTGCAATCTCAATTCCTGCCAGGCAAACAAAACTCTCTGATGGACAACTTAAGCAGAAATCTCCTAGACCCATACAAGTGCCATTTAGACCACAGCACCTTCAGCCTTCTGACCCAGAAATGGGGTACACCAAAGGTGGACCTATTTGCCTCCCCCTACAACCACCAGCTCAGCAAATTCTGCACCAGGGTATCTCACAGCAGGGCCTGGAAAGTGGATGCCCTATCCTTCCAGTGGACAAACCTCTCAATATACGCGTTTCCCCCTGTGCCTCTTCTGACAAGAGTACTACTCAAAATAAGGCAGGAAAGACCAAGGGCAATCCTGATTGCCCCAGACTGGCCACACCAACACTGGTACGCACTACTGCGCAGTCTGTCACTGATGCCACCAAGCACCTAGCCCAGATCCCAACAATCCTGACTCACAAGGAGGGACAGATCTTGCATCCGCAATTGCAGACCCTGAACCTTGCAGCCTGGCATATTCCTTAAATTCTCCTCCAGTGGCCAGCCTAAGCAAGCAGGTACTGGATGTCATTTGTGAACCCAGATGACCCAGTATAAGGAAATCCTATGCTGATAAGTGAAAAAGGTATTGTTCATGGATTCAGTCTGAAGGAGCAGATACAGCACAACCCTCCTTGCCTCTCATCCTGGATTACCTAGCAGACCTACTCCACAGGGGCCTATCCTTCTCTTCCATTAAGATTCATGCCTCTGCCATCTCTGCTGATTACAACACTGAGCCACCTCTCTTCTCTCACCCTCCAATCAAACAGTTCCTGAGAGGGGCTAACAACTTAAGGCCACCAAGAAGAGCCCCCACTCCTGATTGGGACCTTAATTTTGTGTTGGAAAAGCTCATGCTACCCCTTTGAGCCTGCAGCGTCAGCAAAGTTAAAATTCCTCTCTTGGAAAACAGCCTTGCTTATAGCCATCACTTCAGCTAGAAGAGTGTCTGAGCTACAAGCACTTATGGCTGTGGAACCCTTCATTATTTTTCATGCTAACAAGGTCTCCCTCAGGACTAACCGTACCTTTATGCCTAAAGTGGTGTCCAGTGTGGCTCTCAACCAATCTAACCATTTTCCCACCTTTTTCCCTAATCCTCAAAATAAGGGGGAAAGGATCCTGCACTCCTTAGATGTGTGCAGACAGCTCAGATTGTACCTGGATTGGACTAAGCCCTTCAGGAAATCTGACCAGTTACTAGTCAGCTTTGCACCAGGAGCAGAGGGCAAGGTCATATTAAAACAAGCCATCTCCAAATGGATAGCACACTGTATCCATTTCTGTTACAAGCACCATGGGAAACCACTCCCTCAGGGGGTCAGAACGCATTCCACTAGGGCAACTTCAACCTCTGCAGCTTTTCTCAGAGGAGTCCCTACTAGGGACATTCTGGAAGCTGCTACTTGGAGTTCTGTCCATACCTTCACCAAGCATTACCACCTGCCTATCTTTTTCAAATCCAGGGCGGGCTTTGCAACAGCAGTCCTGCAGGGCATACTAGCCAGCCCAAACTTTTTTTGACTGCCTCCACCCTTTCTTCAGCTTTGGGAATCAACCCAAGTGTGATGACTGCAACTGTGAAACACAAAGAAAATAATACAGTTGTGTACACTTACCATAAATATAGATGTTCAAGTGTATTCACTGTTGCAGTCCTGGTTTCCCACCCTCCAGCCCCCTTGTCTCTCTATCTTTCTCTTATTCTTACTCACCCCTTACAGGGTTATTGGTATTTACTTTTTACTGGTGGTGTTTTTCCACCATAACTTAACTCCCTATTTCGGGGCTCCTGTCATTTGGGGCAAGAAAAACTGATGTAATAGTGTTGGTTGCTTGTTTTTATACCCCTGACGACCTGACGTCAGTCCTGAAGCGACAGCAACCGATGCAGAAATACTAAGCCTCTGGTATTTGGGCCGACTGAGGGCTACCCCTGGCAGGATAACCCAAGTGTAATGACTGCAACAGTGAATACACTCGAACACCTACATTTATGGTAAGTGTACACAACTGTACTTACTATGCAACGTCACTGTTGTTCCATATTTTCTCCACTTTTTGATGACTCTCTTCACTGTGTTCCATAGTATATGCAATGCTGTGGAAATTTTTTTGTACACTTCTCCTGACTGATACCTTTCAACAATGAGATCCCTTTGATGCTTTGTAAGCTCTCTGCGAACCATGGCTTTTGCTTTAGCAGGCAACTGAGTAAATATCAGGAAAATCCTACTTGGACAGCTGAACTTTATTTGGGGTTAATCAGAGTCACTTTAATTGATGGTAGGTGTGTACCCAAAAAGACTGAATGATGTAATTAAATCAAAAGGTGCTAGAACAAAGTATTAGTTTAAGGGTGTGCACACTTATGCAACCAGCTTATTGTACATTTTTTATTTTTTATATTTTTCCCCAAACAGATTTGTGTTTTTTTCAATTGAATTGTACAGGTATAGGTCACATTAAAGGCGGGAAAAGTTTTGAAATTATTTATTGTGATCTTGTTTTCTTATATCACAAAAACCTGGCATTTTAACGGGGGTGTGTACACTTTTTATATCCACTGTAGGTCTATAGTTTCCAGGGTAAGTTGATGGTCTACCCTTGTGAAGTGGGATAACAATTGCAGTCCTCCATTCTCATGGTACAAAGCCTGTTTTGAGGCAAGTTACTCAAGTGGTCCTGATAGAGCATTTGTCAAGATATTTAGAAGGCTTCCCAGGATATTGTCGCAGCCCATTGAGGCTTTGTTTTTGGGTTTAGCAAGTGTCACCATGACCTGCTCCCTGTTAATAGTTGGGGATATGCTAGTAGGTGTTTCATGGGGGAGATGGGGGAATGGGGGTGGAATTTAAGCAGAATTATGCTAGTAGGTGTTTCATGGGGGAGATGGGGGGAATGGTGGTGGAATTTAAGCAGAATTTGTCAGCCAGCAAATTTGCTGTGTCGCTCTGCACAGTGAAGGTGGCACCATTAATCATCTGTTCTGCCACTGTTATGTGCTGTCTTTGATGTTTTGAGCATAGTATTAGAAGGCCTTGTGGATGTTCGTGTTACACTGCTGCAGTCATTACACTTGGGTTATCCTGCCATCAGGCGGTTCCCCAGTCAGCCTGAGTTCCAAAGTCTTGGTCCGGCATCGGTTGCTGTTGCCTCCTCCCTGACGTCAGTGCGACAGGGGTATATAAGATGCAGCCAACGCCATTTTCTTCAGTCTTTCTTGCCGCGCGGTGCCTGAAGCAGAAGCAGTTCGCAAGTGCCGGTCGGCCGACTCCTGAGATTTTCATTCCGAATCCAGAACCGAAGTCTTCTTAAAAAGCTAACTACCCCGTTGGAGAAACTTTTTCTTGCCTCAGACCAATGTCAGTAAAAGTTAATAATTGTATTTCTTGTGGGAAGCAAATACCTCATAAGGACTTCCACTCCTATTGTATTCCATGCCTAGGCCCTGACCACGACGTCACTGGTTGTCGGTTTTGTGCTAGGTTTAACAAGCGCACTATTAAACGTCTGTTTGATTTTGCCCAACATTATTTTGGCAGAAAATTCAATTACACCATGCCGTCAGAATTTCCGACGACAGGAATGCATAAAAAGCGCAAGGACAAAGACAGGCATCCGAGGCCCAAAACTGACGACGAGGCCTCTTCTAGGCCGGTCGCCGGTTCTCCGGTTTTCAGCGAGACACCTACACAGCCCCTGATGACCGCTTTCACAGAACCACAGACCACCTCCGCTGGCTGGGCCTTCGGACGCACTAGAGTTTCAGCTTTCCAATCATAACCCTACAGAGGGAACCGAAGTAGCTGAGCAATCCACAGCTACAGAGGGTGTTTTCAGACCTACCCAGTTAACTATTGAACCCTCTGCTAAGTCTAAGCCCTCCTTAAAAGCAAAGAAACACACACAACGGTCTCCAGGACAGGCTTCCATGCCTAAGAAACAAATGCTGAAAATGGCCAAAGACCTAATCACCCTGATCCAGGGGGTCCCATCCCCCTCCTGATAAAAGGCCCAGACAGGATGCAGACTATGAATCTTCCAACCAGGTGTCCATTTCCTCAAACTCATCCTCAGACCTAGGATATTCTTTACCCCTTATGAGGATTCTGATGCTGAGGAATCAATTCCATCAGCCTCTCCGCCTGAGGACTACTCCTTTGGGGAAACCTTACATACCATGAGGGAACATTTCCATTGGGAAGGCCAGGATTACTCAGAATCCAAGAAAAGGCTCAGAGACTTCCTTTATTTTGCCTCAGCACAGACCCCAGTTTTAGATATTGTGGATGATGTATACACTGAATTCAGTTTAAACCCTGACTCCTTACCCCCAGCCCCAGTTAAACCTGATAGATATTACAGAGTCCCTGACTCTCACAAATTTCTGTACAAAAGCCCTGTTGCTGACCCTGAAACTATTTCTCAGGGAACCAAAGGGATTAAGGCCTCATCAGCAAAAAACCCAGTTCCCTCTGACAGACATTCCAGAGCATTAGACAGATGGGGAAAGAAGGTATATATGTCTGCAACTTTAGCAATGAGAGCCTTAAATTGCCAGTTTCACATGCTAAAATATCAGCAATTTTTGATGTCTCAGTTGAAACAAAAGATGCTTCCAGATTCAGATCCTCCTAATTTTAAAGAAATGCAGGATTTATTGCATGCAGCTGAACAAGTGGGAAAACATACTTTGCAATGTGCATTTGATTCCTTGGAGGCCTCCTGTAGAGCAGCAGTTACAGTCTCTGTCATTAGAAGGCATGCTTGGTTAAAAAAAACATACGTTACCAGATCATGTTAAGGTCAAATTATTGGATGCACCTTTGCAGCGGGATGTGCTGTTTGGAGTTAAGGCAGATGAGGTATTAAAGAAGATGGAGGATAAGGCAAAATCTATGCAAACGGTGAAAGATTTCTTACAGGTTCAGCCTCCTCGTTTTAGCAGAAATTGGCCAACAAAGAATTGGTCCTTTCCAGTCACAGACAGACCTCAAAGGGGCAGATACAGACGTCCAAGAGGTAGAGGTCAGGCACAAGGCCCTTACAGGCCTCGACAAGGGGGTGCACCAGGCCAGAAAGAAGGGGAAGACAGGCCTCAACCTTATAAAAAGCAGCCTCAATGACTTTCCACTGCAGCTGCCAAAAAGCTCTCTCTTGGCAGCCCCCTTAGGAAGAAAACTGGCACTTTTCTATCACAATTGGCATTGCATCACCAAAGACAAATGGATTCTCAACATTGTATCTCAAGGTTACAGGTTCCACTTTCACACTCTGTCAAGGTTAAAAGGAATGCCAAATCTGCCACCAAATCAATGGGCAGTGGCTCAAAAACAAATTACAGCACTCATGGACATGAGAGCTATTCAAAATGTGCCACCACAGGAGCAAGGACAAGGATTTTACTCAAGACTCTTTCTGGTTCCCAGAAAGGACAAAGCCTGGAGAGCCATTCTGGACCTTTTTTCTCTAAACACTTACCTGGATGTTCCGAAATTCAAAATGTTGACACTACAGCAGCTTCTTCCCATGCTGGGCAAGAAAGCTTGGCTCGTGACTTTGGACCTCAGAGGCATACCTGCATGTCCCTATCAGACAAAACTGCAGAAGATACCTCAGATTTCTAGCTGGTTCAATGCACTATCAATTCTCTGCACTGCCCTTTGGCTTATCTACTGCGCCCAGGGTCTTCACAAAGTGCCTGGCACCAGTAATTGCATTTTGCAGGCAAAAAATGAATTCAAATTTATCCATACCTGGATGACTGCCTGATTCAGGCAGCGAGCGAGGACATTCTACTAAAGCATCTAGCGTACATAAAAAAGTTAAGTTGCCTGGGGTACACAGTAAACGAAAAGAAATCAAAACTAGTGCCCTCACAACAGATACTATTCCTGGGTACCAGCTTGAACACAACGGCCCAGATGGCTTATCTCACGCCAGACAAGCAAGGACAACTGACTCAATATTTTCATTTAATGGCAACAAAGACCCATCTCCCTGCAAGAAAAATTCTTCAGGCCTTGGGCTACATGGCATCTTGCATACTACTAATTCCATATGCCAGACTGCATATGAGGAAACTTTAATGGTACCTAAAGAGTGTATGGTCTCAACACTGTCAAAGTTTGGAAACAGTTATACCTCTAATTCCTTGCCTTCAACAGGAGTTTCGGTGGTGGACTCAAGCTTGTCACCTCAACAAGCGACAGCCTTTCACTCAACCCACAGTCAGGCAAACACTGACAACAGATGCATCAGATTACGCCTGGGGAGCACATATGGCAGGAAAATGTATCCAGGGCAAGTGGCCCACAGAGCAAAGACATCTCCACATCAATCAAAAAGAGATGCTAGCTGTATAAAATGCAATTATAGCTTTCAAGGACCTGCTGCATCCAGGACAATTACTACTAAAGACAGACAACACCACAGTTACGTGGTACATAAACAAGCAAGGGGGCACACACTCCTACCCCCTCTGCAGACAAGCCATGACCTTGTGGAACACAGCTGTAAACTACCAAGTTCATCTGCAAGCACAATTCCTGCCAGGAGAGAAAAAATGCACTGGCAGACGACCTAAGCAGAAACATCATGGACCCCCACGAATGGAAATTGGACCCACAAATATTCAGAATGATAACACAAAAATGGTGAAGCCTGGACATAGATCTTTTTGCATCCCCAATGAACTGCCAATTGCAGAAATTCTGCACAAGGAGCTAGCCTCCACAAGCATGGAAAGTGGATGCCATCTGATTCAGCTGGAAAAAACTACAAGTATACACTTTCCCTCCTTTACCTCTCCTTCCAAAGGTACTCATAAAAGCCGGGCAGAAGAGCCAAAGATGATCCTGATTGCACCAGACTGGCCACGCCAGCACTGGTACCCAATCTTAAAGAACTTAGCACAAGAACCACCCTGGATTTTGCCTCAAATCCCACAGCTGTTGACACAGCACAACAATCAGATACTTCACAGCCAGTTAAAAGACCTTAAATCTAGCTGCATGGAAAATTCCTTAGGCAAGCAATACCTCTCTCCAAAGCTGTTATGGATGTCATTCTGGAGGCCAGAAGGCCTAGCACCAGGAAAGCCTACTCGGAAAAATGGAAGAGATTCTGTGCCTGGAACCAAGCCCACAGCCTTGACCCTCTTGTCCCAAACATTCCTCAGATACTTCAATACTTAAGTGAGATGTTGGACAAGGGCCCGTCCTTCTCATCCATCAAGATCCACGCCTCAGCTATTTCTGCTCATTACAACACGGATCCACCAATTTTTTTTTTCTAATCCTTTGCTCAAACAGTACTTCAGAGGGGCTAAAAACATAAGAATGTGCCCCATAGAGCACCTACACCAACTTGGGACCTCAACTTTGTTTTGGAAAAATTAACTTTACCTCCATTTGAGCCAGCTAACACAGCAGAATTAAAATACATCTCTTGGAAAACTGCTCTGCTACTGGCAATAACATCAGCACGAAGAGTTTCAGAATTACAGGCACTAATGGCAGTGGAACCTTTCCTCATCTTCCACCAGGGCAGGGTGTCTTTAAGAACTAACCCTACTTTTATGCCAAAGGGTGGTATCAAGTGTGGCTCTAAACCAAACTATTCACTTTCCAACTTTCTATCCAAAACCACAGAACAAAGGGGAAAGACTACTACATTCTTTGGACATTCATAGGCAGTTACGCTTCTACTTGGACAAAACCAAAGCTTTCAGAAAATCTGAGCAATTATTGGTAGCATATGCTGCAGGAGCACAGGGAAAAGCCATTTCAAAGCAGACTATTTCAAAATGTATAGGACACTGTATAAATTTCTGCTATGCCCACCATGGGAAACCTATACCTAGCAGCATTAGATCTCACTCCACTAGGACAACAGCCACTTCAACTGCCTACCTCAGAGGAGTACCTACCAAGGATATTTTGGAAGCAGCAACATGGAGTTCTGTGCATACCTTCACCAAACATTACCATTTGCCTTTATACTCCAAATCCAGAGCTGGCTTCGCCACTGCTGTCCTGCAGGGCCTTATAGCCACCCCTAATGCCTTATAGATCCAGCCTCCCTACCTCAGCTTTGGGATTCCACTCAAGTGTAATGACTGCAGCAGTGTAACACGATGAACATAGTACAGTTTTGTACCTACCATAAATGTAGATGTTCGAGTGTAAACACTGCTGCAGTCCAGGTTACCCTCCCTCCTTCCCCTCTTACTTTCTGGTACTTACCTAGGTCATCTACCCTTTATTACCTATGGGGAGTATTTGCTGGTAACTAAAAATGGTTGTTTGCTTTTCTTCTGTATTTTTTACTAGCAAATTGAATTGCCTACCTATTTTGGGGCACCTGACATCTGGGGCAAGAAAAACTGAAGAAAATGGCGTCTGTTGCATCTTGTATACCCCTGTCGCACTGACGTCAGGGAGGAGGCGACAGCAACCGATGCCGGACCAAGACTTTGGAACTCAGGCCGACTGGGGAACCGCCTGACGGCAGGATAACCCAAGTGTAATGACTGCAGCAGTGTTTACACTCTAACATCTACATTTACGGTAGGTACAAAACTACTTTGTCTTTAGCCTGTGAGGCTATCTTGACCTCATAATTGGCATTCTTGGAGTTACTTAGTCCTCTCAGTTTGCTGTTTAGTTTACTTGGAGAGCTCCTATCATTATGGGAGTTGATCGTCTTGATTATAGTCATGATTTTTTGCTTTTTGTTGTATGCCCTATTAAAGTAAGGATTCCATCAGAGTGGTTTGTTTTTATAGCATGTTTTGGGCTTGGTACTTGTAGGTACAGCAGCCTACAAGGGTCACTATAAACAATTCTGTATAGCTTGCTCTGAACTCAGGGTTGGGAACGGCATTGAATTTTGACAAACTGTCACTTAATAGGATGTAGTTTGTTTTGGAATAGTTCCTAACTTTTACAGGGATGTTCTTTGTGTTTCACTGTTGCAGTCATTACATTTGGGTTATCTGCTTGCTGGTAGTCCTCAGTCAGCCTGATTAACAAAGTCTTGAGTCCTGCATCGGTTGTTGTCCCTTCTTCCATGACTTCAGGTCATCAGGGGTATAAAACATGCAGCCGATGCCATTATATCAGTCTTTCTTGCCATGCTTTGCCCGAAGCAGTTTGCAAATGCTGGTCAGCAGACTCCTGAAATTTTCGTTTTCAAGTTTCAGAACCAAAGTCTTCAACTAAAAGCTAAGTACCCCGTTGGGAAACTTTTTCTTACTCTTAACCGATGTCAGTAAAAGTAAATAATTGCATTACTTGTGGAAAGCAAATACCTCAAATATTTTCCATTCGTACTGTATTCCTTGCCTAAGCCCTGACCATTATGTACCTCGCTGTCAATTTTGTGCCTTATTTAGACCATGAACTGTCCGTCATCAGTATATTTATGCTTCTAAATATTTTGGTGCTCGGTTCAATTATCCTGATATGTCTTCGGTCAGCCATCCGACTACCGACATTCCAAAAAAATGCAAAGATAAAGACAGAGATAGGCCGCCTAGGTCCAAAGCTGCCAACGATGCTTCTCCTAAGACAGTCGCCAGTTCGCCGGTACTCAGTGAGGCGCTTTCACAGCCCCTGATACCCACTAAGTCTGATTCGCAGGCGTCTACTGAGATCCATTCAGAGTCGGGTATGCCGCAAGATGCTTCAACTGTGGAACCTGCGGATGTGTCTACCTTGGATGGGTCCGGAGCCGCAGTGCAGGCCTAGGACTGAGTTTATGATACTTCCGACCAAGATTCTGAATTTTCTGTTTCCTCTGATGACCAGGATTTATCTACCTATGAGGATTCTGATGCTGAGGACTCCATTCCCTCTGCTCCCCCCCCAGAGGATTTCTCTTTTGGTGAAACCTTGCATACTCTCAGTGAGCATTTTTGTTGGGAAAGTCAGGATTTCTCTGATTCTAAAAAGAGGCTTAGGGATTTCTTACTCCTGCCCCAGCACAGGCCTTTAGCCATACCTCCTGTCCTAGACATTGTTGATGATTAATTTGCAGAATCTAGCTTGGCCCCTGGCTCTTTACCTCCTGCTCCCAGGAAACCTGATAGATATTTCAGGAGCCCTGACTCTTACAAGTTCCTTTTCAAAAATCTTACTGTGGATCCTGAGACCATTTCACAGGGGCCCAAGGGCATTAAAGCTACTACTGCCAAAAATCCTACCCTCTCTGATAGAGACTCAAGGGCGCTGGATAGATGGGGTAAGAAGGTATACACTTCTGCAACATTGGCAATTAGGGCCGTAAACTGCCAGTTTCATATATTGAAGTATCAGCAGCATATTATTGGATTGCTTAAACAGAAAATGTTGTTTCCTGATTGTGCTGAAAATAAGGATTTACAGGATTTATTGCATTCAGCTGAACAGGTTGGAAAACATACTTTGCAATGTGGTTTTGACTCTTTAGAGGCATCTTGCAGGTCTGCTGTAACTGGGTTTGTACTTAGAAGGCATGCTTGACTTTAGGAGCAATCCCTACCAGATCATGTTAAAGCAAAATTACTGGATGCTTCCTTAAACCAGGACCACCTGTTTGGCAACAAGGCCGAGCCAGCTGCTGCTGCAGACTTAAAATTTCTTTCTTGGAAAACAGCTTTCCTTTTAGCAATCACTTCAGCTAGAAGGGTATCTGAATTACAGGCCCTTATGGCAGTGGAGCCTTTCATCATCTTTCATGCAGACAGAGTGTCCCTCAGAACCAATCTATCCTTCATGCCCAAGGTGGTATCCAGTGTGGCTCTTAATCAGTCCATTCATTTGCGAGCCTTCTTTCCCAATCCATAGAACAAAGGGGAACGGATACTGCATTCTTTAGATGTGCACAGACAACTTGGATTCTACTTGGACAGGACTAAACCTCAAGGGAAATCTGAACAACTGCTGGTGGCATTTGCTGCAGGGGTTAGAGGGGAAGGCTATTTCAATGCAAACCATTTCTAAATGGATAGGCCATTATAGTCATTTCTGCTATAAGCACCATGGAAAACCTATCCCACAGGGGATCAGACCTCACTTCACCAGGGCTGCATCTACCTCTACAGCCTTTCTCAGAGGCGTCCCTACCAGGGACATCCTAGAAGCTGCTACCTGGGGTTCTATATATACTTTCACCAAGCATTATCTTTTGCCAATTTTCTCTAAATCCAGAGCTGGCTTTGCATTGCAGTCTTGCAGGGCCTTCTAGCTGGTCCTAATGCTATCTCAATTCCTCCTCCCAACCATAGCTTTGGGAATCTACCCAAATGTAATGACTGCAACAGTGAAACTTGAAGAACATAGTACAGTTGTGTATGCTTACCATAAATGTAGATGTTCAAGTTTATTCACTGTTGCAGTCCTGGTTACCCTTCCTCCATCCCCCTAACTTCTTTTGGCAATACCTCTACTTTCCTTTACTATGCTTAAAAGCTTTTTGGTGTTTTTGCTTTTTTGTTGGAGGTATATCATTGTACTTTTATATTTAATTGCTTCCCATTAGGGGGGCATCTGACATCTGGGGCAAGAAGAACTGATGTAATGGCGTCTGCTGCATGTTTTATACCCCCTTACGACCTGACGTCATGGAAGAAGGGACAGCAACCGACGCAGGACCCAAGACTTTGTTAATCAGGCTGACTGAGGGCTACCTGCAAGCAGATAACCCAAATGTAATGACTGCAACAGTGAATACACTCTAACATCTACATTTATGGTAAGTGTACACAACTGTACTTTTTCTGGAGTTACTGAATTGATTTTTATTTCGAAGGAGACAACTTTGTGGTCTGACCTCACCAGTGAGGACATGACACTGGGCTGGTGGTGAAGCAGTCTTCAATATTAGTGAGTACCAAGTCTGGTATGTTCGAATCTCTAGTGGGTGTGCTCACAAACTGGTCAAGGTTATTGGTGTTAAGTCCAGAAATCATTGTGCAAGTGCGTATGAGGCAGTGTATGTTTCATAGTCTATAGATGGGTAGAGTCTCCCATGACTAGGGTATTTGGTTTAATGGTGAGAGTCTCCAGTAGGTCTAGGTACAAGATGTAGGATTCTGTGGACATACTGTGACCTGTAGCTTGCTAAGATATAGTGTGGGACTTTGTCTATGGTGATTTGCATGTGGATAAGTTCCAGAGCATTGTCCTGTTTAACCAATGCAGAGTTATGCTTTTTGCTAATATAGATTGAGACTCTTCCACCTTTTGGCCCCATATGTGCAGCTGATGATCTAAATGTGTGGAAGACACTAAAGCCTTGCACTGCTGGAATATCTTCTGCAAATTTAAAGCATGTCTCAGTAACGACACAGATTTGTCTATTCTCCAGAGGAAGGAGAGTCTGTAGGGTGTGGATTTTCTTGTTTAGGCTCCTAGCATTGAGCAGTAACAACTTTAGGTTTCTTTGGGTGTTATATGCCTTGTCAGTAGATTTGTCAATTTGGCATTGCCAAAAAAGGCTTTAAGGGCTGGATAAAGTTTTAGCCAATATTCGGGCTAGGGGTGATGGGTGCATACCATCCTTTGCAAAGCAATGTGGTTTAAGTATGTCCTCCCATGCTGACAAGTATTGACTGCCCTGGAAAGATACCAGAAACTAAGCCAATTATTGAAATCAGTCATCTTTTGTTTGTACTGTGGTATCATCTTTAGTGAAGGTAATGCAAGGCACATACCTTCCTGAGATGCGCGTTGATAGAGGTCAAACATTCCTCTCTTCATACATTCCAGGGAACTAAATTGCGGGTAGTTAATGCCCACATGGTCTATGATAAAATCATACTTGTAACCATGGTGTAGTGGCCTGTGTGTTTGTGTAACATGGTGGATCCTGGCTCCTGATAAGCAACTGACCATTATCTTCTCTTTGTTCAGACTGGAGCATTTGTGTGTCATACAGTGGAGTCTTCTTTGATAAGACTCCTGGGTAATGTATTTTCTCACCTTTTGGGCTTTGCTGTTGAGTCTCCACTGGGTGTAGGCATATGTGTTGCTTTTGGTGAGAGCTTTAGAGATTTCTAAGGATAGGTATTGCCATTTATAGGCTTAGAAGGTCTTTGAGGTTTGGGAAGATTGTTTTTAGTGCCTCAGAATAAGTTGGTCTGCATGTGTGGTGGATGTATTTTGTGTATACTTGACAAAATTGTATGCTAGATTTTTGCCTCCAGTGAAATTGTTTATGTGCATCTGTCAAATACTGTGTTCAAGTATTAAGTTGTTGTCTAAAAACATGATGACAATTGCTACATTGTCTCAGGATGCCCATATCTACCAAACTGGTTATGGATTCATTTGGAAATCACATATCCATGTTATCTGGACCTGTATTTGGGTGGGCTACTGCACTTTGTGGTTTGGGTTATGCAGAGGCTTGGGTGGTCTCTGGCATTTGGGACTAGACTAGATTAAATTGTGCTAAGATTTTATAGTAGTGCTGTTTAATGTACAAACTAGCTGCTCTAAGCTTGTCTTCACACAGTGGCTTTGTTTTAGCCACACTAAGTTACAGGTTTCAGGTCTAAGGGAAGTTTTATAGATAAAATTTACTTTCTGGGCATTTATGTCTATACATAGCACTGCTACCCTCTTGATGTAATAACACCAAAAAGACTGCCTGTGAGTGTAATGCTGCAACAAAACAACTTAAACAAAATAGTGTGACAAGGCACTTTCAAGTGTTAGGGACCTTTAGAATAATTTAAAGGTGACATAAACAAATAAAGCAGTAGCACTCTATAAACAATTAACTGAAGTAAAAAAAAAACAATAAATCTCTTGTGTGGCAAAGATGGAGCAGGATTAACTCAGGACCCCCGCTGAGTTTGGATAGGGTGCCAGGGAGATGGGAGAACTGGGAAAATGAACAGGAAACATTGCAGTAAGGGAGGTTTGCTCAAATGCAATACTGCTTTGCTGGCTGAGTATTATGGATATATAGAAAACAATGGGTGGGAAATTACTTAAGCAGGTGACACAACAGACAATAGCAATGAAAGAGGGGAAGGAAGGGGTGGACTTTGGAAGTCAGATTACCATAAGGGTGGAAGCCATAGACATAGCCTTTTAAAACCACAACAAGAGGAAGGTGGCAGGGTTGGGAAGAATTCACACTAGAGCTGTAGTCCTATGGTCATAATTTCAGAAACTTTTAGCTTAATGTCACAGTGCAGGGTGGGGCAGACTCAAAGAATGGGAGAAAAACAGTAGCAAGGTAAACAGAAAGGCACTGTAATGCAAATTTAAGCAGGTATATACATGTATAAAAAGTACTGAAGCACAAATCTTGGAGCAGAATTCACAATATTGACACTGCTGTTATCCCACTACAGACAATGGCACCAGACTATGCAGACATTTTGCCAGTAATGCTGTTTTAAATGACACTCAAATCTGACACTAGATCACAGTCCCACTACAACAGTGAAGGAAAGTACAAGATTGAGGTACCAGACTGGATTCAAAATGCAAAAAGCTACCTTATACATGTAATTGTACTTATGGAAATAAAATTGCAGTATAATGTATAAATAATACCAAAATCGTGCATTAATACACAGTCTTTGCACAACGTTAAATGAAGCTACAAGTCTAAGGTCCCAGAACAAAATAAAAAAAATGCAAATGGATAATGTTTTTGGTTAAAACATGGACAGAAAGCAGAGAAGCACAAAAAGTGTCACCGCATAAGTCACTATAAGTGCTCTTAAAATCTTTAAGTAGAATTTAAATAAAAGCTTTTTTTTTTTCTTCCCTTTTGATGAAATGTTTGTATCTCACACCTCTCAAAGTCTTGGTTGGGTGCTATCACTAACTAATGTTATAAAGTTGATAACTGCCTAGAAATTCAGAAGTATCATTTCCTAGGTGACCTAGGTAGTTTAGTTTAAAGTCACATAGAATAATATGTTTATACTTGCAGGAA
This sequence comes from Protopterus annectens, assembly GCF_019279795.1. Classification (NCBI taxonomy): domain Eukaryota; kingdom Metazoa; phylum Chordata; order Ceratodontiformes; family Protopteridae; genus Protopterus; species Protopterus annectens. The sequence continues at coordinate 1,724,758,835 of NC_056739.1, read as the reverse complement.
GCTGAGGTGATAAAAATAAGGGATTTGCATTTAAGAGAGGCTGAAGAAGGAAAGTAAGCAACTGCTATCAGTAGAGGATTACTTTTCCAAGAGGGATGTTTTAGAAGGGTCCAGTTGGGTTCAGTTTCTGAGGAGGCATTTGCTTAAGCAATGATAGTTGGATGAATGTATTTTAATAAAGAATGAGTGTGCAACAGCAACCTATCTGGCATGGCAGCAGTAATAGGAAATAATCTGTCTTACTGCTGCTTTAAACATCCCACATCCCTTGATAAAGTCTCTAAACTTAAGTAAAGAAACTTTTATGCACACCTGTCTTCCCTCCTGACTACTGCTGGCCTACAAGTTGTCTTCCCTTCCTGAGTATATTAGTAGCTTCTTTCTAGTCAGTCATAAAGCCTAGCCTTTTAGCTTTTCAATCCTACAGCTGAACTTTCATGAACAGAGGTGGAGAGGCCCCCGGAGACATTATTTTTCAGTGGTTAGTCTGGTAACTCTGACAGCAGGAGCAGTGTGTAACAATGTGTAGTAGTGTGAGACACATGCACCTACACATTATGCACTACTTGTTCTGACATTCCCTCTTCTTGCAGATTGCAACCTGCAAGGTTTTTGGTGTCCACCTAAAGTCATGTAGGGCGTGCTAGACCCCACACCTTCCCCTAACAAGAGGGTAATCGGTCGATAGACTCTTCATCCTGTGAGTCCTCTTTTTCTCCACAAATTAAAACACTCCTTGTTTTCAAAACAATGACATTAAATTACAAAGTGCAGGTATTTGCAGTTAGGGATCACATATTTTTTAAATATTCATTTTGATGTACTGAATTATTTTCCCCTACATTTTTTAAGTTTGTAAGTCACAGCAAGCAAAATGAAGGCATATCTTTGATATTGAGACTATATTAATAAAGTGCAAATGTGATGTGACATGTACAATACAGAGTCAGAATCGTCACATTATTTCATCCACTTAGTTTTGTCAGTAGCTTTATTTAATTGTTTGCAAGACCCTAGAGACAGGCAAAACTGTTCATGATAATCAGCGGTACACATCTGACTTCCTCCAAGATGGCTGCACAGTGATCAGCAGCTTAATTTCATCTCTCCCAGTATGAAAAAAGAGACTGAGAGAGAAAGGATTGTAATTCTGCCAGCTTTAGTAAATTTCAGTTACTGGCTAGTAAGTACACTGCCTGGAAAACATAAGAGCCTAAAAGAAAATCAACTAGAAAAGGTGACAAGAAAACACTGAATGGGAGAAACTTGCAGCTGGTCAGCAAAAACAGTTCAGGCTCCAGTTTTGGTACAAGATATGGCTTCCTGTAATTTAGAGGATAAAATAAATGAAACATTGAAGGAGTAAGGTTGGACAAAGTGAAAGAAAAGATGAAGCACACAGAGAAAACATGAGATCATTTGTTGCACAAGAGAAACTGGAAGGAACAGACTGTATTAATTTTATGAAAGCACAAATAAGGACCTTGACTGATATTCCACAGCAGGATTTGTTAATTGAAAGGACACATCAAGTGTATGCTCCTAATCTGGCAATGAGAAAGCAGCCAAGATGTGTATTGGTAAAGATGCAATCATATCAGCAGAAATAGTTTATCCTGACATAAGTGTGGCAGAAGGGCAAAGTTTTAAAAATTTGGAGAAAGAAGAGGGTCTTTGGAAATTGATTATTCTCTGTACACCAGGCAGAATAGAAGCAAATTTATCCTGGCAGTCAAGGAATGTTGAGAGGCAGGTCTGTGAGATTCAAGCTGCTGTATCCAGCTGTCTTCAAAATATATTTTCATGGATCAAAGACATTTTTTATGCAGAAGAGGTTAAGGAAAAAAATACAAAGTTTGTCAAACAAAAAAGTGAGCCATCAAACAGAAGAGGACGCTGCTTTTCATTCCTCCAATAATAAAGCTCATGGAGAGAAATTTCCAATGAAAATGTTTCCAGTGTTTCAAAGAAAAATGTTTGAGAGTCAGAAATAACACAGGAGTTGACTAGAAGAACCAGGAGTACCTTGGAATTGAGTCAGAGTCTGGTGTTGGGAGATGGGGATATACAGGACGAAAACCAGCAGCACTGAAATTAGTGAACAAATGTGATGTTTTAAAGTATCAGTCACATTTGTGAAATATGGCTTTACAAGAAAAAGTGGCTGAGAAAGATTGAACTTTTGTGACTTTGTTAAACTTGTGAGTGAACTGAAAAGCATATACCCATTTTGTCATTTAATGTTTTGAAGGACATCAAAAAGAAAAAAATAACTTTTAAAACAATTTTTTGTTAAAATTATTTGTATAAAATATTTAATGATATAAATTGTATGTTACACAATAACGCAGATTTGAGTAGTATGGTCAGAATATGTAAATTGAAGGGGTGAGGGGGTGACTTTTCAGTGAATGTGTTGTGTGATAAAGATACTAAAATAAACAAGTACTTTTTTATTTTAAGAAATGCAGGCATTACAATGTAAAAGAAGAAAGGCTGGACAAAAGCATGTTTAAGTTAATATCTTTGTGGTTTGGGGTGGGGTTTGGGGTGTGAAAGGGCAGTGATTATAATATATGTAGAGTTGAGATGTTTTCTTTTACTTTTGCATAGGTGAATGTCTGATTATTGCCCTTGGCTTAATCTAAAAAATATTTTTTTGTTTAAGCATGTGTGTTTGAAAAATAAGAAAATGTGAATGGACTGAAAAGTTTTCCATTAGAAAATAAAAGTTCAGTGTGAGTTGAGAAGTTTGCAGCTGAGGGCAGTTATGTATTCTGCTTTTATGTTTCCATGAAGGCAAGCTGACTACAGTGCAGGCAATATATCTTGAGAGGTCTGGGCATTGTTTGCTGAGGGAAGTTTAAAATTAAAAGGTACAAGGGCAAGCAGCTCAATAAAAAATATTTGAAGTGAGGAAGAGCAGCTTTCTCATTACCTAACAGTGTATAATTTAGTTTTATGTAACAATAGCCAGGTGAGCTTTTTCTTAAGGCTAAAAGTTAATGTTTTCTAAAAGCATACACGCTCGTTTTGACATATGGGAGGGGAACAGAGATAAGAAAATGAAACCATTCTCCTTAGGGGATGTAAATATAGACTGGCTCTCCCTTCAAGCAGCCCACTCAAGATTTTTCATTAACTTGCATGGCGCTCTACAACTAATCTCTACACCCACTCATGCCTACAAATCCTGTCCCCCTACCTCTCTCCTAGATTAGATATTAGTCTCCCACCCCCAAAAATACCATAATCCTGAGACCCTACCTAATGACCTCAGTGATCACTCCCCTGTCAGAGTCATCAGAAAAACTTCTCACCCCCTCACCCCCACCGGGCTCACAAGTACTTAACCTCTCGCAACTTTTCACCTTCTGCCAGACACCTTCAAAGACCATCTCTCCAGAATTAACTGATCACATCTAACCACCTACTCCTTTGATGAAGCAATCCATTCCTTCAACTCTATCCTAAACTCACTAGCTCCTTTCTGCACATTCAGAATCAAATCTAATGTATCTCCTTGGCTGACTAATCCTACTTGTAACCTAATGAAAAACAGAGGCAGGATGTGGAAACTATGGATAAAATCAAATCCCCCCATTCATTTACAAAGCTATAAAGAATTCAGAAACTTGATCAAAAAACATATCCACAAATACAAAAAGGACTTACAACCCCCCCCCCCACCCACCCAAAGGTCTGACCCCCAAAAATTCTGGAACTCAATCACATTTTGCACCCCGGAAACCCTTCCCCCCAACCCCTGCCCAAACAACACACCAGAAGAAACTCCTGGCATTTTCAACACACACTACTCTTTCCCCTCTACAAACAATACTAACAACTTCTCCAATTCTACTTCTTCACCAAATCCCCCTAACTCTTTCACCCTCAGTACAGTACCTGCAAACTATATAATATCTTTACACTCGAGACTTAAACCATGTTCTCCTTCAGCTGACAATATACCCCCCCCACTTCCTGCAGATAGCTGCTGAACTCCTTGCTGTCCCTATAGCTATCTTAATCAATCACTCCATCTCTGAATCTTACGTCCCCTCCTTATGGAAAAAATTCTACACCCTTCCTATACATAAAGGAGGGAACTCCACTGACATCTCTAATTTTAGGCCAATCACAATCTTGTCACCTCTCTCAAAGATTTTAGAAAAATGTATCCACGAACAAATCATGCAGTACCTACTTCAGGAAAACCTACTCACACAACATGGTTTTCACCCCAAACATAGCACCTCAACTGCACACACATCCTTCATTAATACCACATTTCTTTCTAGTGATAACAGTAAACTGTTCTCCTGCCTATTCCTGGACCTCTCCAAGGCCTTTGATACAGTCTCCTATCCTCTTCTTCTGGTCAAACTGTCAAACCTTAATTTCTCTTCTTCAGCTATCTCCTGGTTTTCAAGCTACCTCTCCAGTCGCCTGCAGTCTGTCCAATGGCTGTCTGCACTATCCCCACCCCTCATAGTGAAAATGGGTGTCCCCCAAGGATCTATCCTTGCTCCACTACTCTCTGATATTTTCACCAGTTTACTGCAAACATAGTGTCCACAGTTATCACTTGTACGATATGCCGATGACTCAGCTGTCATCACAGTCGCTGACACTCCCTCTGACCTCTGCTCTTCCACACAACAATCCTTCAACTCCATTAAAGCCTGGCTCCATGACAACAGTTTAATTCTCAACCCTAAGAAAACTAAGCTCCTACTCTTCCTCCCCGAAAACCTCACTAATCTCAAATCTACTTTTACTATACTCTCCAGCAACAACACATCTATCACAGTCAAATCTAGCACTAAACTGCTAGGAGTCGCAATCGATGACCAACTTAAGTTTGATCTTCATGTGCCTAATTGTATTAAGAAGATGCACCAAAACTGGGACTCCTTTAACTCAACAAAAAGTACTTAACTAGCAAGGCAAAAATAACTCTTTCGCATGCTTACCTTCTTCCTAGTCTGTTGTACAGCTGTCACATTTTTACTAATCCAAACCACACACTCCTAACCAAACTCGAATCAACGTACAATAAAGTCACTAGATTTGCTGCTAACCAAACTTATAATTCAGTTCAAGGTACCAAAGAAGAATCCAAACCAGCCACCAGAGAACAGTTAATCCAGTTTAATAACAAACACAAGTAACAGTTAATCCAGTTTAATAACAAACACAAGTACTTGTACAAGTAAAACTTACAATTCTCACCACTGTCTTTCCTTAAAACAAGTCGACTGGATAGAATTACCCCACCAATTCCTCCTCCTCCCCCTTCAACTATTGATTATTCACTCAATTCTTTACCAGGACTCCTTCTGTCCTAGCCTTACTCCTGTCATCTCTAAATATTCCCCAACCAGACCCCTGCATAGTTCTGAACAAGACCTGCTACAAATATATAAACCCATGACAAAAACTTTCTGCAACCTCTACAGTTACAACCCTGCTATATCCTGGAACAAACTTCCCTTAGAAATTAGATCTCTCAAACACCATAATCAATTCAACACAGCCACCAGAGAATACCTAAAAACAAAATGGTCTTGCCACTGCACTCATCTGCCCTAAACTACTTGCCCTAGCATCAAAGACCCCATTCCACCTCCTCACCTCCCACCTACACACTCTACCTGTTCAGCCACTTACTTCCCCTGTTATAATCCCACTAGCCCCCTTTTATCTGACCAACCTACAACCTATTCTTAGCCTTTCTACCTTCATTACTCATCGTCCCCTTTTCACTAGTATTGGTTTAATGCTCCACTTAGGGCACAGCCTCATTGTCATCTACTTGTAAACTGTAATCTAATGCAATGTAAGTTGTGAATGTCTTACTGATCGTGCTTATAATTTAATTTCTCTTATGTAATGAAATTTGTATCTCACTATGGAGCTTTTCTTTCCGGGTCTCCACTGAAAATGGGCCACTAAGCTCAGTTGGACTAACCCGGTCAGCAAATGTAAACTAAAATAAAAATAAAAAGAACAAATAATAATTAGTGTAAGACGGAGCACAAGCTGTAACATGTGCTTTGACATGGATAACCTTGATTTTAGGTTACTTCATGCCTGTGGGTGCATCTGTTGATTTGGAATAACTGTTCCTATCAGGAGGGTTAAACCTCATTATTTGAAGATTTATATAGTAGTGTTGTATGTTTGTTTTAAGATAATGGGTTGTGAAGTTGCATTTTTGATGGTTTTCGTTAAGAGAAAAGTCTTGAAGAATGTGATACAAGTTCAAACGGAGATGACAAGAAGTAAATGTATAAAAGATCAACCTGCCACAAATTAGTGGGTGCGTGTAACACAAAAAATGGAATATACATTTAAAACAGTTGTCATGTATAATAGGTGGGAATAAAAACTTCTTATAATGGCTATACCATCAATGTCATTTTGGAGCGTAAATGGACTCAAATATAGAGAAAAAGGTAAGAGTACTGAGTTATATTAAGGAATGCAGAGTGCTAATAGCAATGCTGCAGGAGACATATTTCAAAAGAACTGAGCATGTAAATTTGATAGACAGGATTTCAAGATGGATACTTAGCAGAATATCAGTGGCAAAGGAAAATGGTATTACTTACACTAATTTGTAATAGAAGAGGAAAAAAGATGATAATAGTAATGAGAGTCTAATGGCAAGGGAGGAGGATCATACTGGCAAGTATTTATATAGCACCTAAAACTGCTGTTATGGAGCTTAAGACATTTTTGGGAGAGATAACTAGCTTACAGCAGGGAGTATTACCTATAAGTGGGGACTGGAACTTGATTTGCAACAATAAGTAGGTATCTGTGGGAGCTATAAGAGAAAATATAACAAAAGAGGACATTTATGAAAATATTTTGTTTGGAAGACATGAATTCAGTAATGGGAACTCCAAGGTTAATAACTGGGCTAAACTAGACAGACATTATATTTCACAGGAACATGTGCATTTAATTGAAAGCTTTGACACATCCAGTAATTATTTACAATCATGCATCAATAAAAACTGAGAAAAAATGCAGGGTAATGAAGAAAAAAGAGACACTGCTTCTTCCCCACCTTCCTGTCGAAAAGAGGAATGTGTAGTGGAAAATATTTGAGAGTTATTAGGAAAGATAGAAATTTCTTTAAAAGTTATAGCTAGTGAGTGGGATAAAATTTAAGTGGAGTTTAAAAATAGGGTAGAAATAAAAGAAAAAGCAATATGGTTAAAAAGTAAAAAGAGTTTAGACGGGCTGACAAAGATTGAAGTATTGCAGAGTAAGAGAAATCTCACAGGTGCTGGATAATATGCATACATTTAGAAAGATTGCTGATAAGCAACTGCTTTTTGATAACTTCAGAGCACAAAAATTTTTGGCACAAAGACTTGGGTAACAAAGTAGAAATGGCTGTTGCCAAAATTAGGGAGCCTATGACAAGAAAAATAATGATCCTGTAAAAGTGTTAGATTTCAGAAATGTTATTACAATTTGTATAAAGTAGAGAAATGAGGAAATCAAGAAATAGCACAAATGGAAATATTCATGAAAGACTTGGGGGGGGGGGGTCGGGGGTCCAGTAAAGCATACACGGTTGTTTTTCACCATGTCCACATTGCGGCGCAATGTGCAAACAGCCGTGAAAAATGTTGAATTCAGTAAGCACCGTGTAGAGGCATGCACCTCCACAGACACCATTTAAACACTGTGGCATGCTAATCGGCTGCATAAGCAGCCGATTAGCATGCAAATGAAGCCAGGAAACATACTGGAGCAATTCAGCACAGTAGGAAGCAACCATGTAGAATCAGTGCTGGTGTTCTGTTTTCAAAACCTTTTTGAATACAGCCATGAAGCTAGTCTACACAGCATACCTCTCACCCTGTTAGAGCAAGAAATCTGGAGAAAGCCATCAATAATGGTGGGACAAAGGGCCAGAAATAGGGGACACTTTTTAAATATTGCTCTTGTAAACTTAGAAAATTGATAGATCATCAGGTCTGCAAAATGCAGCCTTGCTGCCCCACCCCCAAATGGCACCAGAACCATGACTTCAGCAGGCCAAACACATACTCTATGACATTTCTGGTCTGAGCATGTGACACGTTATGGCTTTCTTCCGTGGGTGTGTGTGCATTTTTGATTGGTGTCATCAGCCAGGGTTCCAATGTATAGCCTGCATCCCCCAGTAGATGACCCTGTGGAATACCCCCCTCAGTAAACATCTGATACAGTTGGTAGGTGTGCCAAATATATGAGTCGTAGTAACTAACAGGGTTGCCAGCACACACATTCAGTATGATTCCCTTGGCATTACACACAACTTGGCAGGTGATAGAGTGGTATTCCTTTTTGTTAATGTGGAGCCTACCCTGTTTCCCAGGTGATGCCTTCTCCATGAGTGCACATCCTCTATGGCACCAAGTACTGCACAGTAGTGCTCTACCTGGTAGAACTGTTGCATATTTCTGGCCCTCTCCTCAGAACTATGGGGAAAATATATGTGCTCACTGGCATGTTGGAGCATAACATCCAGGAACTGATGAAGAATCCAGGATGCTGAAGCCTGTGACAGCCCCCCAGCATGCCCACTGTTGGTCTCTGAAAGGTACCTCTAGCTAATATTCTAAGGGCTGCCCATACCTTAGTTTCCACTGGGATGGATTCACCTCAGTTGGCTCTGGCTCTGAGTTGAGTGCAGCAGAGGTCGCAGAGTTCTTGTAGTGTGTCCCTCTCCACCCTGTAGCGCTCTCTAATTTCCACATCATGTAGGGTATGATAAGCTGGACACTGCCTGCAAGCTCTTCTCCTTTTCGGCTTAGGCCTATTGGCAGTAGCAATAGCATTAGCTTCAGCCTCTAACACATACAAATGGATTTAAGGCAGCAGCAACCCCCACTAACATTCTGTCTGTGTAGACTTTCCGTGTCTGTACTCCAAAGGTTTTGACATCTGCAGGAAAAAGCAGTATGGCGTCTACATGGATACTTTATAGGTTGTTGAATAGCTCCACAGTGTTCGATTGTTTGATCAGCATGCAATTCAGCTGCTTATGTTGTAATTTACATGCATGGAACACAGACAAAGACAGATGAAATCCATTAATAATCTACACCATTATAAAAAGGCAAACATGTCGCTAACCGTAGTGATAGTGAGAATTGTATATGTTTGGAAGACTGCAAAAATGCTTTTTCTTTGGGATGCATCTGTACAGAGGAGTACTGAATATCAGCATGTATGCTGTCATTTTGTCACACACATGATGCATATGCTGGAGTGTATTTAAGAACAGTGTGAAGCAAAGGCCTTTACACATTTATCTGTATGTGTTAGAAATGTACTGATAGCATGAGCCTGTTTGTCGAGCCATTTCAGAGGTACACATAATTGACAGTACACGAGCATGGAATGCTGGGTGATAAATATGTACAAATGTGTTAGGGACAGGTCCTTTGATAGCACTTTTAGCATTTCAAAGAGGTTTTGTTAGCAGAATGGGTCATTTGTCTGTTCTTTTGTTGGGGGGGGGGGCAAAGATGAGCTACTGTTAAGGCACAAACAAGAATGGAGTGTTCTTTTGCATGGGAGCAAAGTGACTTAATGTTGTGGCACAAACAGGGATATCTTGCTTTTGTTACTCCCCTTGTTTTGCATCCTGCCTGTTGTCAGTATTTCACATCTCTAGACAGTTTTATGTTTCTCCAGTGGGTAATACTGACTGGCTACCTTTTCTGGTTTATCTGGAAACAGTTGTTTTGTAGTTATGTAATAAATGTGTGTATTATACTTCTGTTGTCTTTTAGGACACCTACAAGACTCCCCTTCACTGATGCCAAAATAGCTCAGTTGGGAGAACGTTAGACTGAAGATGCTGACAGTCGAGCCATAGTCGATGGGTTTCAGCAGCATGGTGCTTTTCCCCTGGAAAAGGGATGGGGAGATATGGCCCATAAGATGCGAATATGGCAGCATATTGTTCATGATGTCAGTACCGTGGGTGGTTAGGGCAGAACATATGCACATGTGCAGTACAAGGCCACTGACATGATAACATCTGCAAGGAGGTGAGCAGCTGAAGTATTCCATGACCAAATTTTTACCAGTGGAGGGCCTGCTAGAGAATCACCACTGACTCCCAATAAAGAGTTGCTGGCCAATCTGAGAGGTCCAGACAGCTCCCAGGAAAGTGCAGTACAGCATTTCTTGGATGTGGGCGCAACACCTTCTGAGACAGCAAACATGTTTCAGAAGGAGCTTCCAGGTAAGCTTTGATATCTCAGCAATTGAATACTACTGTATAGTAAAGCAATTGAAATGAATATGTTAATTCTGTATCAAAATGTCTTGTTTTGAGAGGGGATTGAAGATTGCTACAGTTATAAGCTTAGTTTGGAGTTGTCAGCCACGTTCTTGTTCAAAGTACCATTAATGCACATATGCAGAAGTAAATGTATTATTCACTGTGTTACTGTTAATTGAAATGATGTTGCCTTTACCTCTTGCTTAACTTCTTCCTGAACCATCTGGAGTACAGTGCAGTACGTCTTCTGCAGCTGTTAAGCCAAATATTTTATGTCGGTATTGTAGTTTGTGATTTTGATCTCAGGCCTGTTGTGTGTATTGCTCTACTGTCTGTAATAGTAGCAGCACTGTTAGTTAGCATATACTGCACTATATAGTGCAGGTGTTAATGTATTCCTGTGTTTCATGCTTTTTATCACAGGCAATCATGAGAGTGGGAGTGTGGGCCCTATGCCACCTGATGTCAGTGGATCCACAGACTCTGATGATGGTGGTGGCCAAACTGAAGCACAGTCGGGAGGTGCAGAGGTTGAATCTAACACAGAGGTTGACATACAGCCATCCCCTACATTTCCATCAGGTACAGCCTGTAGGCCTATGCCGACCCAGTCCACTGAGCCCACAGACATTGGACAGGTGGAGGGTGAGGACATTTATCAGGGAAGTACCATACCATAAAGCCAAGAAAGAAATCTGCCCATTCCATTTTATTTTCTGCATGGACAAAGTTTTTTATGCACCCTGTTTTGTCCTGCACGCAAACTACTGCCTTGATCTTCTTCCTAAAGTTTCCACAGCACAGTTTCTCATTAGGTGTCAATACCATAAAGCCAAGAAAGAAGTCTGCCCATTCCATTTTATTTTCTGCATGGACAATGTTTTTAGTATGTAGTAACTAAATTTAATTTGTACTGTCCTTTGTTATTTGGAATTTGCTTCGCCTACCTCTGCGTCTTGGGACTCCTTGGGAGGCGCGGGAGCAAGGAATCAGTACCCCCTTCCCCAATCTAAAACCCACTGCCTTCCTACATTATTTCACAGACAACTTAAAATTCTAATCTCTGGTCTCTTGGGACTATCCCACATACCTATATCTTCTTATAAAGCTTTTAACTATTACAGTTCACAAGTAAAAAGAAAAAGACAAAGGAATACATAATAAAAAGGATTCTTGTGAATTTCCTTACCTCTCTGATTGTTTTTCTGATAGCGCGAGATTACTATTCTGGCTCAACCCACCTCCGCCAATCAGAGGTTGCTTATACCTAGATCACTAGGATGCCATTTTCAATCTCCCTACTTTCCCTTGCTGCCGATCGCTGAAACAGGCTCCCAAACACACTTCAAGGTAAAACCTGCCATACTTTTTTGTAATCTGTGTCTGTATAACAATATTTTCTCTTTGATTGTATCCATCTGATCATATAGTGTCTACCTACATGTGATGTTATTTTAAAAGTGTAAGTAGGTTTCTGCTACCTTTGAAGTCCCGTACCTTTATGCATAACACTGTGTGCACTACAGTCCCCTTTTTTGCATTTCACCTTCCTGCTATTTCAATACCGGCTAATTCCAACTTAGCTACTTTGGGTTTTGTAATACACACGTTGCTCTCATGCGGTTGTCTGTACCCTCTACATAGCTGTTACACGTAAGCCACAAACTTTAGTTTAGAGTGTACTGCAATCTTAGCGTCTAGCTAATTTGCGTTTTTGAGATTGAGTTACTTTGTTAAATGAACTTTTCTCTATTTGAAAACCTCAGCAAATGTTTTGCGTTTTTGAGGCTGTTATACTGTTATAAACACTAGTCAGCGTCTATAGCATTTTTGAGCTTAAATTTTACTGTTTAAACAACTGGTATCTGTTCTTATTGCATATAACTAGTGGATACAAGTCTAATGTTTTGTGGACATGTACTCATTATTTTTAATGCTTTAAACACTCGCAATTGATTTGTATTATGTTTAATCTGAATTTGTAGCCCTGCTGCTTTCATACTCCCTTCGGGCTTACTTCACCCCTTCTAAACTCCTGTTTATTTGTTTTCTATTCTCTCCTTATAGTGCACCCTGTTTTGTCCTGCACGCAAATTACTGTCTTGATCTTCTCCTTGCAATAAAAGGTTTCCACAGCTGATTTTCTCACTAGGTGTCATTACCATAAAGCCAAGAAAGAAATCTGCCCATTCCATTTTATTTTCTGCACGGACAAAGTTTTTTAGTACGTAGCAACTATAAATTTAATTTGTACTGTCCTTTGTTATTTGGAATTTGCTTCACCTACCTTTGCGTCTTGGGACTCCCTGGGAGGCGTGGCAGCAAGAAATCAATATCCTCTCCCCAGTCTAAAATCCACTGCCTTCCTACATTATTTCACCAACAGCTTGCAGTTCTAATCTCTGCTGTCTTGGGACTATCCCACATACCTATATCTTCTTATAAACCTTTTAACTATTACAGTTCACAAGTAAAAAGACAAAGGAATACATAAAAAGGATTCTAGTGAATTTCCTTACCTCTCTGTATGTTTTTCTGATCGCGTGAGATTATTATTTTGGCTCAACCCGCTCTGTTCGTTCTCGCTTCGCTCTGGCTTACTTCTCTCCCCTACCCCCATTCCCACCCACCCCATCTTTAATTATTTTCATACATTTTGTTAACCACACACTCTACCCAATTAATCAATCATCTCTCCCAAATCATCCCCTCACCACTCCTACCCACCTCTACTGTACAACTCCGTACAGCTCCGAAAGCTCACATTCTTCTCCCACTGTTGCCTAATCTAGCACACTCAACCTCATCCCTCCCACCTGATCTCTGTAACCTCCCCCAACCATGCTCTGTTACCACACCTGTTGTTACTTCTCCATACTATCAGGCCTTCTCTTCCCAGCCTATACCTCTACCAACCTCCACAATTATAACATTCAATACAGTAGCTCCCTACTCTATCAAGCAACCACCCCACACCCCTAAGCAAAGCATACAGTCAAATCAGCTCACAACTTTACTCCTTTACCTACTCTCTTCTCTATCATCTCAGTCATATAAAATCCACTTACCCAATTGCCCCCACTTTCAGATATCGCCTCATAAAAACCAAACTAGCATACGTACTACTGCACTCCCTAACTCATATAAAACTGCTTACAGACATCCATCCTAATCCTGACCCTAGCTGTGACACAAACCACAAAGACTCCTCCCCAACTCTACCCTAAATACCACAAGCTACAACACCCCTACTACTAACATACAACCCCCCCCCCTACCAGTCATTTCCAAATCTGACTTCTCACCAACTTTAATCTCAGAAGCCTAGTAAATAAAATCATAGAATTTATTGCTACCTTAACCACCTACTGTCCTGACATAGCCATTTTAACTGAAACTTGGCTAAAACCACACATCAAGGCCGTAAAATTACTCGCCAAAATTATGATATAAGGCAAGGCAGACTAAACAAAAGAGGTGGTGGTGTAGCTATAATGTTCAATGACTCTCTTAAAAGTAGAAAAAGTAAACATAACCCCACCAAACATCCCTAACGCCAAAATACTCATTTCACGTCTGCATATTAGCTCACACAAAGCCATGATTATCATGGCCATCTACCTACCCCCAAGTAAGAATCTTCCCAACATTGAACATTTCCTCTCCTGGTCCTCTACCACTTTCAGTCAAGAAACTGTCATTCTAGGTGATTTTAATCTTGACTGGCTTACCTGCTCTTCCAACTGCCCTACTAACTTTATCAATCTATACAACTATATCCAAATCATAAACTGTCCCACTTGTACTGATAAGCACTCTCAAAAATAATCTTTGCTTGATTGGATATTGACCAACAAACTTAACCTGAATAACAAGGAGGCTGCCTACCAATCAGGCTTAGTGATCACTCCCCCATGTAGTTACTAAAAAAAAGAATTCAAACCCAATCTATCTCACCCATCATATACACCCGCTGCAAGAAAAATGTTTCCCCTGATACTTTCAACCTACTGATAGAGCAATGCGAATGGTCACCACTAAGAACCCTCAACCTGGTCCTTGCAGCTTAATACTTAAATAAATTCCTTGAACTCCTAAATAGTCTGGCTCCCTTAAGAAAAATACATATCAAATCCAAACTACTACCTTGACTTTCCCATGACACTAAACTTTGTATCAAACAAATAGATAAAGCTAAAGCCCTACATCAATCCACCAAAAGCATAAATGATTGGACTTTATACCAGCAGCTTAGGAACCAAACAAAGAAATGTATAAATGACAAAAAAAAACTGCTTCCATACCTCTCAAGTAAGGCACCTTCACAACCCTTTCATATTCTGGCAAGCTATTAACTACCTCCTTAACCCAGGTAAAATCTCAACCCCCTCCCCCACCACATCAATACCTCTGAATCTATAGAATCCCAATTCAGCTCCCACTTTATTAACTCTTATCACCTCCCTCCTAGATAACCACCCACACCCACCTCTCTCAGTACCCCCCCTCTACCTCTAGCACCACTACCTATTTCTCCTTCAAAACTGTCCAAACCTCCTACATAAAAAAAGCTCCTCAGCAAACTTAAGCCAAGCAGCCTAGCTGCAGACCAACGCCACAACGAATTCTTAAATATTACTGCCCCATCTATTGCCTATTCTATATATCCTCTTATCAATTGTTCTATCTCTGAACAATATGTACCTCACCTCTGGAAAATAGCACATATCCCCCTCCACAAGGGCAGCCCTTCTGGGAAAAATCAAAAACTATCATCCCATTGCCATCCTCCCACCCATGGCTAAAATCCTAGAGAAATGTATTCACCAACAACTCCAAAATCACCTCATCAGTAACAACCTTCTAGCCCACTTCCAACATGGATTCAGGCCTAAGAATAGCACTAATACAGCCTTAATATCATTTACCGACACCATTCATCACCTCATGAACAGTAGTCTCCTAGTCTCACCAATCTTCCTTGACATTTCAAAGGCATTTGACACTGTCTCCCACCAGCTTCTCCTAAACATACTTGCCACCTACCATCTCAGTTCATCCACACTTATATGGTTTAAGAGCTACCTATCTGACCATAAACAGGCCACCAAACGGGAGGAAAATCTCTCTCCTCTGCTACCAGTGTCCACAGGTGTACCCCAAGGATCCATAGTCAACCCCCTCCTTTTTATCCTTTTTATCAATAGGATAAACTCAGCAAGCCAACTCGCAAAGATCATACAATATGCAGACGATACATTCCTTATCTGCTCTGCCCCAACCCTCAAGAACTACAAGATAAGACACAGAAATCATTTCAGGAAATAGAAACCTACCTATCCAATCTCAAGCTCATTCTAAACCCCAATAAGACCAAACTGATGTTTTTCACCAGCAAACCACCCAGTAACCAATCTCCATCCCTCACAATTCATTCCACCAATGGAACCACAATTGAACCCACAAACCATACCAAACTCGTAGGTGTTACTATAAATGAAAGGTAAAATTTGATATTCACATTTCCCTGTCAATTAAAAAAGTCCATGCCAAACTTGGATCTCTCTACCATGCTAAACCTTTTCTGACCAATCAAGCCAGGTTAGCCACTGTTAGATCCTAACTTCTATCTACTTTACTCTACTGCTTATACATATATACAAACCTCCACAAAGCCGACCTAAACAATCTACCATCCTGCTTTGATAATTTTGCAAAATTTGCCAGCAATCGTAGCCGTAAAGCTCATCACTGCTCTGCTGTCCAACAACTGAATTGGCTTGAGTTGCCCAACCTGTTAACACTAAACCATCTCATCTTTGCATACAAAATCATTCACATCCCCAACCTATGCCCCTCACTGCCCTCCCTAGTTCAACTGCAAGTCAATACAAGGCCCCTTAGATCTTCTGACAGACTGATGCTAACAGTAACCCAGTTTGCACAACTACCATGGCGTCTGCCTCTACTCTAATAAAATAGCTAAGGCCTGGAATGCTGTCTGCCAACACATTCAAAACACTCCCAACTACTCTTCCTTTAAAACTAAAACCAGAGAACTTCTCAAATCCAGGTGATTCTGCTCCAGCTGTTCTGGATAATCAAGCCCCTCTCAATGTACTTTTTCTCCACCCCCTTCTCAAAGGAATTTATCTTCTTGCTCTAGCCCGGTTTAGATTTTTTTAACTTTGCAGTATACAAGGACATTTTAAGTGTGCTACAACTGATGACACCATGGATGCTTCTCTGTCAGTTTCACTCATTGATATTTCAGTATCTACAATGCTGGCCACATCATAATTTTTTTTATCTCTGGACAACTGGAATATGCATGTATTTGTTTTGTATTAAGTGTATTATTATCTGTATGTAACATTATGATTTTGTGTTATCTTTACAAAAACATTGTGTGTGGAGCTTTTCTCTCCAGGTCTCCACACAAAACAGGCTCCATGGCCCAGTCAGACACTACCCGGTTAACAAATGTAAAATAATAAAATAAATAAATGTGGCTACTGTGGCTTCAGTGCCTTTTGAATCTGTCCATAGCCAAAGGGTGGGCGAGGTGCCACACAGAAGGATTGATAGAGATGCTGTCCCTCCTCCACATGGTGCAGGTGTCACCTCCCATGCCACTCAATATATGTTTAGGGTCATCAATGAGGCACAGGCACATTCCCATAGGTGCTTCAGACACATGCTCAGGGTTGTGGATGTGGCACAGTCTGACATGCGTGACTGACTCCACAGTGTTACTGATTCACTGGATTGGATGTATGACCTGGAATGAGGGGTGTCTGTGATGGACCGAGGGGTGTCTGTTATGGAACAAGCAGTGTCTGTGATGGAATTTCTGCTGGGAGGGGACAGCATCCTTGTGGGTATAGGTCAGCCACATCTTCTGCTGTCAGCCAACTTGGCACTGACAGACCACTCTCCTATTGTGGCAGTAGTTCCACTACTCTTATCAGTGAGTCTGTTGTCCACACCCTGACATGGCAGGTCATGGGGTCTTGGTCTTGGGCATCCCCATATAGGTTTGTCCAGCACACTTCAGTCAAGTTCAGGTAGCAGCACTGCATCTGACGGTGGTTGCACTGCCATATCCACACCCACTGTCAGATGCAGCACTGCATCTGACAGTGGGCGTGGATATGGCAGTGCAACTCTTGACAGAGCCATTTCTCATGCCCAGGGATGGCAGTGATGAACTGCTACCTCTACCATGCATGGCTCACATCTGTCCAACAGACCAATACGTAGAGCTAGCACAGAGCTTGGCTGTGTTCATGCAGACAATCGCACACCAATTTCACCTGGAGGACCCATACAGACACAAACAGTTACTCAGTCTCACTGGCCATTTGCTGTTTTATTCCAAAGTCTGCCTTCTCCTTCCAACTCTCACACACTGACCGACCTTCTTTGTCAGCCTAGGCTTCCTGCCCCCCTACACAACACCCTTTGCAAGTGATAACTGTGCCATATCCATGTTTTCTATCAGGAATACAAAAGCTGTGTATGATGCTCAGGGTGCATAGCTAACTCAGTGCTTAATATGTCTGCATTTGTGTTGTTGAGCTGGTCATTGTACCTTTGACTTATATTGGCCTTTGAAAGTTAGACATCAACATTTCACAATGTTATAGTGAATGCTTTTGTAAGGGTGTTGATGTCAGAAACTGCAATGTGTATCATTACTTTCTAAGTTCTGTCTTTAATGATCTTCCAGGACAAACATGTGGTGCACATCATATTCAGATTTTAGAATTGTATGACAGCACTGTAGTCAAACCTCATCAGAACAGTAATACAGCATAATGCTCTCTTTCGCATGTACCTCTACAGACACATGCATCAGCTGGAGAGACCACAGAGCTTTCTCAGGAAGATAACACGGGGCCTACAAACCATGACATGATGTATGTGGATAGATTAACAGATTAAAAGCCATGTCACTGTCATCTCTCTGGTATACAATGAGGTGACATCTGGCTAGCCTTCTGACCATGCACTGGTGGGGTGACCACATATCCAGACATTTGGTATAGCTGCTGATACCAGAAGTGTCCATTGAGAATATGGTAATAACAGTGTCCCACATGCTGCTGTTAATGTCTGTCTGAAATGTCAGACAAGGGCGCACACACAGTTGACTGCAGTGAGAATAGAACCCCTGCCTATCTAAGTACACAAACTACAGAACACAGTATGTAACGCAAGTGCCACAGCACAAGTCTGACTTTTGCAAGACTTAAGCTGAACTTATAGTACATGACAGCAGCCCATGTGTGTGACAAGATATTGGCAGGCCTGCGTAGGTTTATAGCTTCATACGAGGCTACTACCATAATTCCCCAAGGTTCATAGGAGATTACTAGCCTAATGGCCGTGGGGCCATTTCAAGCCTACCCAAGTTGTATCATTGTTTCCTTACAGACCAAGATAGGTAGTCTGTATTTGCAAGTCCATGATCAGCACTGGTTGACCCTAAGAGTGACATAGGTGAAACCCTTGGGGTAAATCTACGCTTTTCCATCCACTTGTCCCAGTTGCACTTAAATAGGATCACTGAGGAGCTCAGTTTCATGTGAATTGTGAGTTGGTTCCATAGGAGTAGCAATCTGTGGGAGACATGGTTGTTTCTCTAGCATGTCTTGTTGATGTTGCAGGCTAGGTTAAGGTACCTAGAATGAGTGAGTCTTGTCCCGTGTATTTTGTGGAGGTGCAGTATTTCCAGTAAGGCAGGGTTCAAGACTGCTGTTTAGGCCAGCCATAAGTCATCTCTCAGCAGTCTGTTTAATGCAGAGTACAGTGGCATTGCCTTCAGTCTGTCCATGTAAGCAGTAGGTTGGAAGTCACTGGATATTCTTAGTGAGAAACCTCTGAGGTCTCTCCAGCTGCTACAGGTGTCTGGTGATGTACATGCAAAAGGGAGCATTGTACTCTGTTATTGGTCTGATGTCGGACAAGTACAGTGAAGTTATAACATCCTTAGTCTTGGAAACTATGCTCTCACTTATGAGTTGTGCAGTGTAAAGGACCTTCATTGACACTGTGGACACGTGATGATCAAAGGTGAAGTTGCCATCAACCTGCATTCCCAAATCTCTCACCATTGGGTTAGAACATGGGGGTATTAATAGTGTATGAGGGGGTGCTGAAAAGTTCTAAGACCAACCTAGAAGGGAATGATGTGGAGCTGTGAAACTTATAAGTTAGTCAACATTTTCACCTAAAAGTTCAACACACTTGGCACATTTGTGTTTGAAGTTTCTGTAACCCTGCCAAAAAAAAGGTCTGAAGTCTTGTCACTGAAATACTGCTCCTCTGCTGCAATCACCTTTGAATCACTCGAAAATTGTCGCCCTTTCAAACTCTTTTTAAGGCTTAGAAACATGAAATAGTCAAATGACGCCAGATCTGGTGAGTAGAGTAGATGGTCTATGCACTCAAACCTCGGTTTTGTTAAAACATCCGTAGTTTTGTCAGCCTTGTGAACAAGTACATTGTCTTGCAAAAAAGAGAACTCCTTTCCGCAGCTTCCCTCTCCTTTTTCTTTCAATGCCTGCTTTAATCAGCACAGCAAGTTAAAGTAGCATTCTGCATTAACTGTGTGGCCCCTTGGAAGATAGTCATTACAACACCTTCCTGATCCCAAAACACTGTGGCTATGACCTTTCCTGATGACTTTTGTTTCTTGAACTTCTTTGGCCTTGGTGAACCTGAGTGCCGCCATCGCATGGACTGTTTTGTGTCAGGTTCATAGTGGTGTAACCATGTTTCATTGACAGTAACTAGTCATTCCAGAAAGTTGGCACCAGCTCAAAGAA
This sequence comes from Protopterus annectens, assembly GCF_019279795.1. NCBI lineage: Eukaryota > Metazoa > Chordata > Ceratodontiformes > Protopteridae > Protopterus > Protopterus annectens. Next base: position 1,724,738,696 of record NC_056739.1, on the reverse strand, counting down.
AATGCCGCAAAATCAACTTGCAAGTGTCCTCTCGGCATTTGTAGTCATCGGCATTCAAACATTTGGGCACCCACTTGGCTGATAGCTTCTGCATACCAAGCTGCTCATGGATTATAAACCTAACACATTCCCTGGATATCTGTAGTGCCTCAGCAATTGTTTTAGCCGATATTCACCAGTCTGCCAAAATTAGGTCATGGACATGGTCAGCAATTTCAGAAGCTGGGACCATTGGAGGCTTCCCAGATCTTGCTGCATCTTCGGTCTTGAAATCTCCACACTGAACGTTTGCACACCACTTCTTCACATTTGAGTAAGAAGGGCACTTGTCGCTCAATGTTTGCATCATACATTCATGGATTTCCTTTGGAGTTTTGTTCTGTAGGAATAAGAACTTCTTGACAGCTCAGAGTTCCACACTTGAAAATTCTGCACTTTTCATTGACATGGTTCAATCAATGATGTGAAACGATGTCAAAATATAGAGTTATGGTTATGCAAATTGGCACTTTACAAGAAGAAATAACCCTCCTTTCAGCTACAAAGGCAAAATAATGCTCAATTTAGAAAGTTGGTTTGGCTTAGAACTTTTCAGTACCCTCTTGTAATTTACATGGACAGCTCCTTTACCAAAAGGGATAATAGTGCATTATTTTGGGTTAACTGCACAATTTACAGTCGTCATCGAACTTGTTGAGCCACAGCCCATCATTTTCCACCTGATTTTCTGAGTAATTCATTCCAAATAGTAGGGGGGCCCAACACAGACCCTCATGGGACACCACTGGTAACAGGTCTGCTGGTAGAGGTGGAATCCCCACCTATGAGAGTATGTGTTCCATTGTTGAGCCAGTTGGCTACCCATCTAATGACATATGGGATAATCCCTAGGTGGGTGAGTTCCACAATGATGCCTCCGTGGGGAATTGTCAAAGCCCTTGGGCAAGTCGAGATAGGCAGCATGTACTGGTTTTCCTTCATCCAGGACTTTGGTGACACACGAAGAATTCCACTAGGTTTAACAGGCATGATCTGCCTTTGAAGCCAAAGTGTATCGGGTGAAGAGTTTGAAGGTCACGAATATCCTTGTTGATAAGGCCCAAGATGATTCTCTCCATGGTCTTGTAGACGAGGCTTGTCAGGCTTATGGGTGTATAGTTCCCTGTGACGGTTGAGGTTCCCCTCTGCGCAAGGGTATTAAGGTTGCAGTTTTCCCCCCTGCCAGTGCAAAACCAGTACTTAGACTGTGGTTGAAGAGATTACCCAGTGGTCCTACTAACTCTTGCTATAAACTGTTTAGTAAACAGCCTGGGATGTTGTAAGGTTCCATAGAAGCTGTGTTTTGGCATTGCCAAGTGCGGTTATAACCAGTTATTCAGAGATGATAGGTAGAGAACTGTTGACAGGTATGCTGTGAGGTATGATCGTTGGAGACTGGTATGAGTCCTCAGGTTCAGTATGAATGGTACTGTCCACTCTGAATTTGGGACAAAGCTGGGCCTCCCCATTTACATTGCAGACAGCAGACATAGCTAAAGATTGCCTTGTGATTATACTTAGCAATGGGATAGTAGTCTAGCTTCATAATTAGCTTTAGAGGACTTTATAAGCTGTCTAATTTGCTTGTTCAAGCTGTGGAGGGTGGTGTTCTCCTGACAGTGTTCCCTCTTATTCCTACACATCAGTTTTTCCTCTTATTGTGTAATCAAATTCTGCTAGATGTTCACCAGGGCAGCTTTTTTTTTTTTTTTTTTTTGAGAAAGTTTTGATCCGTTCTGGTATAGTTAAGTTTGTACATTTGTAAAGGTGTTTATACAGGACATTTGTGTACACCTCTGTATAGGAGTCTTTACTGTCAGTGGTAGTAGGTTTGAAACTATATATGCCTTAGTTTAGGATGTTATAGTTTGCAGAGATTTTTCCAACTTTTGGATCATTTATGGTCAAGACCTTACCAGGGTCTCACACACAGGGTGGTGCAGCAATTTCCCATGTTGGTGTGTACTAGATAAAGGACATTTGAGCCCTTGTGGGGGTGCAAACTTAACTGTTCCAGAGCATTTGTGTTTAAAAAGTGCAGGAATTTAGACGAGCATGTTTGAGCTCATATATGTATCCCAATCGATGGAAGGATAGTTAAAATTACCCATGCCTAGGATGTTTTGCTTGTATTATGAATGACTCAAGTAGGTTCAGGAAGACACTATGGTTTTCATGGTTCATGGTGGTGGACCTGTAGCTAACAATGATGTGGAGGGGGGTTTTGCTACAGTTTGATGGGCTTGTAGTAACTCTAGGGAGTTGTGCTGCTGAACCAGTCTTGAGGTGTACTTGTCTTTTGTGGAGATGGATGCACCTCCTCATTTGGTTCCTTCACATTTATTTTGAAGCCTGTACATATGGAAGGCGTTACAGCCTTTCATGGCTGGAGTACTCTCTCCGGTCCTAAACCACATGGCACAAACATCATCATCTTCCCAAGTAAGACATGCCTCCATTGATTTAGTTTCTAATTTAGACTCCTAGCATTAAGCAGGATAACCTTGTTTGTCTTTTGAGGATATTTTTACATCAGGAAGTTGATTCTTGTGACATTGTCTAAAAAAAGTCACTATGTGGATAGCAAGTACAATGGCCAGTAGCCAAATGGCAAGAGGTGACAGTTGAAGTCCATCCCTGGCAAAGCAGCCTGGTCTGTCAATTATATCATCCCAGCCTGACAACTACTGGCTCCCCCTGGAATGACACCACTAACTAAGCCAATTGTTGAGGTCAGTAATTCTTTTGTTTGTATTGAGGCATCATACTGAGTGAAGGTAGAATGCTGCTGAGGGCTATGGACGTACCTGTCTGGGACACACAATTTGAGATGCCAGTCATCTCTCTTATAGTCCAGTGAAGTACATCCCAAGTCATTAACTCCAACATGAAGTACGACAGAGGTGTTAACTGTGGTTGTTGTTGGGAGACTTGAGTGGATGTGTGTCTTTGCAGATCCTGGCACCTGACAGGCAGCTAACTGTGACTTTCTCCTTGTACAACCTGGTGAGGGAGACATCTGTGTGCATGTCTCACTATGGATTTGCCTGTGACGAAGACATTGGTTTTGAGGTGTTTTGCCTTAAGAGCTTAATGGGCGAGACACTGATGCGTTTTTTTTTTTGTGTTTAGTGTGTTCCTTTGGACTGTCATGTGTGCAGAAGGTTTGCATTTGTGAGAACTCTGCTCTTTCAGTAAGCTTCTAATGAGTAACTCAGCATATATGGGTTTGTGTGTTGTGCACTTGGTTTGTTGAGGAGGTAAAGTATGTGTGCTGACAACCTGTTTGATATCTGGTTCATTGTTACCTGAGAGAGAGAGCATTTATTCTAGGTTCATTGTATACTTGCATTTCTCGCATGTTGTATTGGTAAGTTTTAGGAGTACATGGTTATCACTGTACATGAGGCAATGGAAACCTAGTTGTGTAAAAACACAAGTACCCCTTATTAAGCATATTTAGATGACTGTTAGAGTGATTTTTGTGAGAAGCAACAACTGGGCCTCTCTCTGAGGGATATAGGTGCCACCCCAGAGGCTGAAATATCCTCCCACTGCATGTGAAGCAGTGCTCCTCACTGACCCTTTTCAGTCACAACCTTGACTACTGGTTGGGTGATTCTACAGTCACCTCTGAGCTGGCACCTATGTCCCTCATGGACAGGGCCGGCTGGTTCTGCTCACAAATGCGCTCTGCTAAAAGTAACCTTCCATCTACTCCCAATAACAGTAATTGTGTTTTTACACATCTAGGCCTTTACACACCCTAGTGTTAGGCTAGTAACCTCATATGAACCTATGAAGCTGTGTGCCTATGCAGGCCTCAGAACTTGTTGTCCCCCACATGGCCTGCTGATGTCATCTACTGTAAGTTCACCTGCAGTCTTGTATAAACAGACTTGTGCCGTGGCACTGGCATTATGTACTGTGTTCTGTAGTCTGTGTACTTTGATAGGTGGGGGTTCTCTTCTCACTGCAGTGGAGTGTGTGTGCAGATGTGTGTGTGTGTGTGTGTCTGTGGGCTGTTGCTTGACATTACCGAGAGAATTTTACATCAGGATGTGGGAACACTGTCTTGTCCTCAACAGACAGTGCTGATGTCATCAGCTAATATTACATTTTTGGATATGCAGTACTCTCACCAGGGCAGGGTCAGGGACTGGCATTGGGGGGGGGGGGGGCAGGCAGAAGTCACATCATCCTATACAATAACGTTTACAGTGACATGGCTCTTAATCTATCCACTTGCATCATGGCATGGTGTGTAGGCCATGTGTTATCTTGCTGAGAAAGCCCTGTGATCTTTTCATCTACTACTTGGGTCTTTTGAGGTGCATGTAAAAAAGGTCATTACACTATATTAGTGCTGTAATGAGGTGTGACTGCTCTACTGTCATGTAATCCTAATATGTCATGACTTATGACGTGCACAACATAGGCTTTCAGTAGCAGTGTGGACACTTGGTGGTCAAAGTTCAGATTGCTACCTAAATGTGTTCCCAGTGCTTGCATCACTGGGTTTCTGCATAGCAGGACTGTTGTCAGTTCTATGATTAACATGGAACTCCACATTTCAGATGGACAACATTACAAACTGACATTTCTGCATTTATTTGTAGAGCATGTGCCTTTGTCGCCATTCAGTTGTGCGTGTTAGCTCCTCCTGTACTATGTTATCACCATTGGTGGACTGGATGATTGCACACAGTATACAAGAATTAATAAACTTGTAAGGCAAAGGCCATATACTTTAGCCTGAGCTCTCGGGAAATATAGTTCAAACAGGGAAGAGCCAAGCCAGATCCCTGGGGTTTGCCACTGGTGACAGCTATACTGATATAGGTTGATTCACCAACTGTCACATGCTGTGTTCTGTCAGTGAGCCTATTGTTTACCCATCACCTGATGTAAGGTTTAATCCCCAGCTTGGGGGTTTTCTCAGTGGTACCTGTGTGTGTGTGTGATTGTGTCAGAACCCTAGGCCAGATCACAATAGGCAGTATGTACGGTCTTACCTCCCTCCAGGCCTATCACACAGAATCAATGTGCTGTGACAACATCACAGATCACATATGCTGTGACCCAGCACATACACCTTACTGATACGGTGGAATGCACAGTTCAACACACCCTCCATATGGCCTATGTTCCCATACAAGGGTGTACATCAACATGCATCCACCTGCGTTGGGGGGACAGCACCTGATGGATGCATGTATAGAGACATCCTGACTCTCCCCGACTTGTGAGGTAGACCAACATGTCATCATGGACCTCTTCTACATGTATACTAGCAATATTCCTGGTGTATGCAACAGACCTGTGTGAGTTGTTACTCTTACATCACGTCTGTTGCATCTGATTAGATGTCCTGAAAGAGGTCATCAAGGGCATGCATGATGGCAGTGGTATTATCTTGTGGAACTTGAACAGGTGAAGGCATTTGACAAAATGTCACACTGTGGTATTCAGTCAACACTATCACATATGATGGTAAACAGCTATATCACCAAATGGTTAGACCCAGTGTATGACATATGTGGCATCTTGCTATGTTCATAGGTTCATAGGTTGGTACTAGGCTATCAGCCCTAGGGCCTATACAAGCCTAGCCATAACAATTCCCTGGCTATTTCTTCCCACATTATTTACTTTCCTGGACCCCTGTCTAGCAGGGCGACTGACGTGATCCCTGGGGTGAATTTCCTTTCTCCCATCCAATCGTCAAGGTTCCTCTTGAAGAGGTCCAAAGAAGCACTCTGCTTGACATGTATGGGCAATCTATTCCAGAGTCTGGGGAGTCTCTGGGTCAGGAACCTATCCCTCCAGCATGTTTTGTTTATTGTGATGACAAGGTTTAGATCCCTGGGCGTGTAGCTCTGAGGATTGGGATTTCTTTAGTGTAGCATGTCCAACAGCTCTGGGTTTGACATGGCCTTGTATGTTAAGCAGAGATTGCCTCTGAGTAGACGATATGACAGAGTATAGCTGGAGGGGCATCTGCTTTAGGCCTGTGATTCTTTTAGTGAGGTATTTCTGAGGCCTTTCCAGTTGTTGCAGATGTCTTGAGAGGTACATACCAAATGGGGCGTTGTATTCTATAATGGGTCTAATGAGGGATGAGTACAGTGGGACAATGACCTCCTTTTTTCTGGATGAAAAACCCTTCATGATGAGGTGTGTTCCACATAGAACGATTTCCTGACTGTTGTGGCGATGTGGTTATCGAAGGTAATGTTGAAATGTATGACGTGACATACATGTCAATTCCAGTGATCAGATCAGTACATCAGGGGCATCTGCTAGGCCCTTGTCTGCCCTTTAGTTTGATGATGGACATCACAAATGACATACACATGCTGTGTCAAAACAGCTGCCTGAAGGACTACAGCATGTGGGCAATCATTGACTCCAAGTGTGATATTAGTATAATTCCAGAGACTGCTGCCACAGCCATGACAATACCTGAACTGACAAGCCACATGGAAGGATGTGTTGCATCAGGAAACAGAAACACCACCCAAGAGTAATGTAGAAATCACATGCTATAATCAGACCACGTAGGTGTGTGACCTGTGTCCTTGGGTATACGGTAAGTGGTACCTCCCCCAGTATGTGGTCACAGTGCTGACTACTCCCTTGACTGTAACACCAGTACTGGGTATGTGAAGGACATGCACATAAGAGGGCATACTAACGGCATGGTTCCCAGCCTTCTTCATGCCAATAACTGAGTATGGGTCTATATTAATTTGTCAAATGTTTAATTCAGTGAGCCTTTCTTCATCAAACCCTAACCATCAAACATTAATTTCAGTGAAAGTTCTCATTGAACAAAAATTTCAATAGGGAAACTAAGTACTTTACCAAAACAGCACCTGAACAGACACCACAGTATGTAAAACCCACCAAAGTAGAGGGCTTTGCTCCCCACACCCACCCCAACTATATATACCAACTTTGAGATCGCACTACAGTGGGGAAAAGGGCAAATTTGTGCTGCTGGCCATTTGCTTCCTTTCCCCTATGTAATTTTTTTGCAGATATGAACATTCATTGGTTTTGGTTCAATGAAGAAAGGTTCGCAGAATTGAACCTTCAATGAATTAACATAGACCCACTGAGTACAATGCATCCTTCTCCATGTACCTTCCTATACATGTTCCAGTGATGTGTAACTGAAGTGTACCACCTTTGTCACAGTGCCCTGTCACACAGCTTATTGTCCATACCTAGGTATTCTTTCTGTGGAATATACATGACTGTCTGATGGTGCAGAAGAACAATGAAGTTGTTACACCAGATGCATGTGTGCTACCTGTTCACCTTATGCACACACTGCATACATAGATGCTTGACAGCATTAATGGCTTGTGTATTATTTGTGACAGTGTGAATTGTGCCATTGATGTATGCCATCCGCACAGTGCAACTAGCCTGTAGTGCCCATACTGTTGCATACAGGTATAGTAGTGTCCCTCCTAACACCTCCTGCAGATATTACAATACCAGAACAGTGTGTGTGGTTACCCTCATGGAATGTGGATGTATCATACTAGTTGTCCACTGTGTGTGCAGGCTCATCTGTTATCACTCCCCATCACATACGTATGTTATGTTTATGCCATATCAGTGGGGTGATCTCTGGACTCCTGTGACTCAGTATTACAGACATTTGGGTGCATACATCTCAACTGTCCTGATCTGTGCAGAATATCCAGTTTTTGTGTCATGTTTGTGATCTTTTCCTCATGACATGCTGTTTGCCTGGCAAATCATTGGCATATCATTGCAGAGTGCAGTCAGTAACTGATGAATGGTATTTGAGTTTCAAATTTCATGCTCTTCAGAAAGTTCATGCTAATGTATAACCTATATTTTCTATCACCTTCATAGGTTTTGATGTGGAATATTAACAATCTGTCCCTTTGTCTACCCATTTTTATAGCTTTGTCCACATTTTTTTTCTAAGAGGTTGAGAGTGTTACATTCGAACACTTTCCCATGTGACATCTATTGTTGTATATGCTGCTATTACTGGTTATATCTTCCCTCATTAAGCTGGCCTCTGTGCAGATATGTTGCACTAACAGAATGACAGTTATTTGTATAACCATACCTCTCAACTGTCCAGATTTTGTTTCGGAATGACCAGATTTAGCCTCATATTTTGCTCTATTTCTCATATAGTTGTGGTTTTCTGGCAAATCATTGTTAATGTATTGAGGGTTGAAGTCAGACAGTAGTGACAGACATTTGAGTCTCAAACTTCATATCCTTCTGACGATTCATGGGAATGCAAAACCTGTCATTCTACCAACTTTCTAAGTTTGTAAGGGCAATAATTAATAAGTGTGTCCCTAGTGTACCTCTCAACAGTCCATATTTTTGCAGAATGTCCAGCTTTTTGTCTCTTATTTGGCCTGTTCCTCATGCACCTTGTGGTTTTCTGACAAATCATTAGTATGATCTGAGGGTTAAAGTTTGTAAATCATGACATGCCTTTGAGTTGCAGACTTCATGTCCTTCAGACAATGCATGCTAACACAAATTCTGTTCCAGCAATTTTGTGTTTATAAGAGCAATATTTAAAATGTGCCCTTATATTTGTCCCGTCGTCTCCACATTGTCATGCTTTGTCCAGATTTCTTGTGCCAAGAAGGGTGAGAGGTATGGTCCCTAGTTGTCATCCTTTGTCCCCACATAATTTATGGCTTTTGTCCATATTACTTGTAAGAGTTTCAGAAGTATGTGTACCATACTTCTCAACTGTCCAGATTTTTGCAGAATGTCCAGCTTTTTCTCTCAAAATGTTGGTCTGTTCCTCATAATATTTGTGTTTTTTGCCATAACACTGAGATTATCTCAAGACTGAACTCGCATACATTTGTGTTTCATACTTCAAGTCCTTTAGAAAATGCATCTTAAACAAACCCTGTTGTTCTAGTGCATTTCTTCCTCAAAAATCTTTATTTTTCAAATACATTTGAATGAATTCCATAGTATTTATACATAACATCTTAAATAACTATGTACACTATTTACATTAGCCTGACACTATAACAGATCTTAATGTATACAGTTACTTTATAAGTATGTCCAGTTCATTATCAGAGTGTCTGATCAATTATTGTATAGTGTCAATCAACGATAAGACCTTTCCCCAAGGGTTGTTGATAAATAGCTTTGGATAAATTCTTAGTTCTTTAATTTTAATTTTGAATAATCCTGTGGTCTTCGGTAGGCTGTAGAAGTCTTCCAAAGTTGGTATTGTGTTTGTATTCCATCATCTTGTTATACACTTCCTTGAAATTGCAATTATAGTCCATACTAGATACATGTTTGACTTATTCAAATGAGGACCTTCGTTCACTTTTAATAGTACAAGAGCTTTAGTTACAGTGCAATGAAAATGTATTTGCCCCCTTCCTGATTTCTTATTTTTTTGCATGTATGTCACACTTAAATGTTTCAGATCATCAAACAAATTTAAATATTAGACAACTATTAGACAAAGATAACCCAAGTAAACACAAAATTCAGTTTTTAAGTGATGATTTCATTTATTAAGGAAAAAAACTCTCCAAACCTACATGGCCCTATGTGAAAAAGTAATTGCACCACTTGTTAAATCATGAAGTAACTGTGGTTAATCACATTTTTGGGAAAGCAGAGTTCACTTTCACTAGTCACACCCAGGGCTTATTACTGCCAGACCTGTTGAATCAAGAGATCACTTAAATAAAACCTGTCAGACAAAGTGAAGTAGGCCAAAAGATCCCAAAAAGGAAGACATCATTCCGCAATCTAAAGAAATTCTGGAACAGATAAGAAACAAAGTAATTGACATCTATCAGTCTGGAAAAGGTTACAACGCCATTTCTAAAGCTTTGGGACTCCAGCAAACCACAGTGAGAGCCATTATCCACAAATGGAGAAAACATGGAACAGTGGTGAACCTTCCCAGGAGTGGCTGGCCTACAAAAATTACCCAAAGAGTGCAGCGATGACTCTTCCAAGAGATCACAAAAGAACCCAGAACAACATCTAAAGAACTGCAGGGCCTCACTTACCTCAGTTAAGGTTAGTGTTCGTGGTTCAACCATAAGAAAGTGGCTGGGCAAAAATTGCATGCATGACAGTGTTCCAAGGTGAAAACCACTGCTGACCAAAAAGAACATAAAGGCTCGTCTCACTTTCGCCAAAAAAATCTGGATGATCCCCAAGACTTTTGGGAAAATATTCTGACTAAACAAAAGTTTAACATTTTGGGAGGTGCGCATCCCATTACATCTGGCGTAAAAGTAACAGCATTTCAGAAAAAGAACATCATGTCAACAGTCAAACATATGGTGGTGGTAGTGTGATGGTCTGGGGCTGCATTGCTGCTTCTGGACCAGGACGATTTGCTGTGATTGATGAAACCATGAATTCTGCGCTCTACCAAAAAAATCCTGAAGGAGAATGTCCGCCATCAGTTTGTGACCTCGAGCTGAAGCGCACTTGGGTTCTGCAACAGGACAATGATCCAAAGCACACCAGCAAGTCCACCTCTGGCTTAAAAAACAGAACAAAATGAAGGTTTTGGAGTGGCCTCATCAAAGTTCAAACTTGAATCCAATTGAGATGCTGTGGCATGACCTTAAAAAAGCGATTCATGCTCAGAAACCCTCCAATATGCTTGAATTAAAACAATTCTGCAAAGAAGAGTGGGCCAAAATTCCTCAACAGCGATGTGAAAGACTCATTCCCAGTTATCGCAAATGCTTGATTGCAGTTGTTGCTGCTAAGGGAGGCACAACCAGTTATTAGGTTTAGGGGGCAATTACTTTTTCACAAAGGACCATGTAGATTTGGATAGTTTTTTTTCCTTACTAAATAAAATCATCACTCAAAAACTGCATTTGTTGTTTACTTGGGTTATCTCTGTCTAATATTTACATTTGTTTGATGATCTGAAACATTTAAGTGTGACAAACATGCAAAAAAGTAAGAAATCAGGAAGGGGGCAAATGCTTTTTCATTGCACTGTAAATAAAATGATTCATTAAATAAAGCTTGTAGAAATTTATTAATACCATTCCTAAATGGCTTAATTTTAACACAATCAAAGAAAATGTGATTCCAATCTGCACTGTGTACTTGCTCACATCTCCAACATATTCCTTTTATGGAAGAACTAATTTTACTGATTCTGTCTGGGGTTAAGAATGAGCTGTGCAAGCATTTCCAATTACAAACTTTCCAGTATTGTGTAAAGGATGTATATTTTATCGATAAGATATTTGTTTTAATATCTTCAGTTAACTGTATTGTGTCATTTTGTTATATATTTCCAATATGTGGTTTTGGGATTTTTTATAGTTTATCAATATTTTGTAAAATTTTGAAATACTGTTTCCCATGTCAAAAGTCATTGTATGTGATTTCATATATGTATTTCATAAATTTAGGTATTTCTTTAAATGAAGAATTGTTAATTATTCTACTTAAATCTTGTGAATATGACAGAATACTCTGTGAAGTTAGCCAGTCCTGTTGTGGAATTTTGTTTTTATTACTTGCATATCTAAAACTTTTAGTTCTTTGATATACTGGCGCCAACAAACGAATCCTTTCTGTTCCTAGGAATTAATAATTTTTCTATATATTTTATGTGGAAAGTTCTTTGTGACTCTATATGGTGTTAAAAGATCAAACCAGATTTTTAAATCTATATTTGCATTAAAAATTGTCCTAAATGAGTCAGTGTAATAATTAATCATACAAGTTTTAGTGGGTTTAGTTATGTTATATTGCATACTAATGCATATGTGCCATGGCAAATTTTCATCTATTGTTTGAATTTTTTTTGTAAATCAAATTCATTTATTGATATTACAGTTAGTAAGTCCTTCCAATTTGCAGAGTAATTTGGACTTATCCAATCTGAGATTGTTTTAGATATTGATGCTTTTATATATGTTTCTATATCAGGAAAGTGTAATCCTGCCTGTTTCCATGGTCTGATATGATGTATTAACGCTATTCTGTTTCTTTTGGGGAAACCATAAAAAATTTATTAGGCATGAATTTATTTCTTTAAGTATATTCCTTTCTAGTAACAGTTGTATTGCCAAGGCTATATATAGGATCTTGGGCAGTAAAACCATTTTTATTAACTGTAGTCTAGCTTCAAACGTTAATATTATTTTGTTCCATTTTTCCACAGAGATTTTAATTGTATTGATGATGATATTGTGTAGTTTTTTGAGACTAATTCATTATTATCCTTGCATAACTGAATTCCTAGATATTTTAAGGTAAATTCTTGTTTCCCTGTGATGTGATCCACCCTAGTCTACAGTTCTTTTTTATTTAAAAATAAATATTTTGATTTTGGTTTATTGAAATGGAGTCCTGATGTCTTATGAAATTTGTCAGTTAATATATCTAATTTTTCTAATGTGCCTCTTGTATTATATAATGTTAGAAATATGTTATCAGTAAATATCATTACTTTAGAATTGTATTGTTCATAAACATCTATTCCTTTGATTTTTATATTGTTACAAATTGAATCTGCCAATATTTCAGTAGCCAGAGCAAATAGAATTGGTGACATGGGACATCCTTGTTTAGTGCCTTTTGTTATATGTATAGATTCATGGGTAAAAGGACCTAACTTGACATACGCTAAGTTATTTTTATATGTATATATATATATATATATATATATATGTGTGTATGTATGTATATATATATATATATATATATATATATATATATATATATATATATATATATATATATATATATATTCTTTAGGAGATGAACAAAGAATGCAGGAAATTCAAATAGCATTAGGATTTTGAATAAATAGTCCCAATTTAGGGAATCAAAGGCTTTCTTTATATCTAAGCCAATTGAGTGTTTATTTTCTTTATTAATATAATCTATAAGAGAAATTATCATTTTAATATTGTCATGTTTGTGTCTGTGATATATAAATCCAGTTTGATCATTATTTATTGTTTTGGATAGTGGTATTTTCATTCTGTTAGTTGATATTGTCATAAATATTTTATAGTCATTATTTAATAATGATATAGGTCTATATGAGGTACAGAGGTTTGGGGATTTGTTTTCCTTCAGGATTGGTGTGATTAAGGAGCATCTCCAAGAGGGTGGTATTAAAGCTTGTGACTGAATTTCTAATAGAGTTTTATGGAAGAAGGATAGTATCTTTGAAGGAAAAAGCTTATATATTTCCATAATTATGCCATCTATACCTGGAGCTTTATTATTTTTACTCTCTTTTATTGTATCTGTAATTTCTTTGTAGGATATGAGTGCTTGCAGATCTAGTTTTAATTTTTCTGGTATTTTTTATATTAGAACATTTTTCATCAGATTTAATTGATTAATATGTACATTTTCTTTTTGGAAATGTTCCATATAGTGATTTCTATAGACATCAAGAATGACACCTATACCCGAGGCATTTTTCCTTTTCTTTTCGTGGAAGATCCTTTTAATGTTATTAGCTTTTGATTGTATTTTGATTCTTGTGGATAAATTATATAGATATTTGGGAGAAATGGCCAAGGTATTAATTTTTAGTTTTTCTAAAGCTAAATTAGTTTTGTGTGTTAGAATTTTGTTGTATATATTGTTTAATTCTTTTACTTTCTTTTTCATCTCCAAATGATTTAGATTTTTTTCAGCTTTTTCTGACAAAAGTTTGGATTGTAGATCTAATAATTCAAAATCACATTCTCTGATATTTTTATACCAGATTAGAGTTTTACCATATATGTAAGCTTTTAATGAGTCCCATATCATTATTTTATTTATCTTTGTGGTGTAATTTAATATCTAAGAAGAACTGTAATTCAGGTAATAACCAGGGTTTGAACTCTTTAATTTTAGTTATATATGCTGGAATTCTGGAGTTAAAGATTAATGGTTTGTACTCATTTTGAAGTTTTAGTATCACTGAATTGTGGTCTGAAAGGGGGCAGGGAGTGATTGAGAAATTAATTATTTTAGAGGGTAAGTCATGGGCAGCAAATATTTTATCTGTTCTAGTTTGGGTACCAAATCTGTGATCTTGATGGGAAAACAACAAATATTTATCTTTTTTAAATTTGAAAGTATCTACAAGATGAAATTATTCTACCCACTTGTTTAAAGCTTTTGATACAGCAGATGTATGCAGCGGTCTTTTATTTGTAGTTTCAGAAATATCAAAAATACAGTTAAAAATCTCCTCCTAATATTAAGTTGCCTTTATAATTAATGGAAATGAAATCCAAGTGTTTTTTTAACAGTTCATGTTCCAATGCCTGGGAAGCAGTATAGATTGGCTAGGGTCCATATTCTGTTACTGTATTTAACTGTTACTAATGCCATAAGGCCTTCTTTATCTTCATACTTATAAATGATTTATGGGTTAATCATATTTGTTTTCCATAAAATTGTTACCCCCTTTTGTCTTTGTCTTATAAGTGGATTGTGTCAATATCATGTATTCCTTAGGATTCCATTTGTAATTGTCATTTCTTTTGAAATGAGTTACTTGAAGGAAGACAGTTTGTGCTTTGTTCAGTTTTAAATATTTCAGTAGATTTGATCTCTTGCTAGGATTGTTTAAGCCATTAGTATTTAAAGATAATAAAGTTAAATCCATCTTAGGTTATTTAGACTATGTATTTTTTGTTTTATTGTGACTATTAAACATTTTCTTCTAACTGTGAAGTATATGTTTGAGTTTTTAAAAGAAATTATCAGTTTTATACTTTGAGTGTTTACCAATAAAGTAATGTTTTGGTCAGGCATACTAAAAATGTTTTTGTGAAATAAATTTAAATTAATAAATGTTAACAAAACCTAAGATCCCCACTAGCCATGGAATGAAAATCATTCCTAATCTGATGGATAAACCTAAGTCCATCAGATTATCATTCATACCTTGACAACCCAGAACATCTGAGCTCCATAAATTAAATTATCATATGTAGAATATTTGTAATAGGAATAAGCAATATTTATATTATTTTGAACAGATATAGTACTAGTGTAGTTTATGCAGAATTCTAATACAGTATAAATGTCTACTTATTGTATAAGCAATTAATATTTATATGAAAGATAGATGACAAGCAATTCAATCATAGTAAAGTAGGATGTATCATATATAAAATCTCAGTTAAAGATTACAGCACACAGTTATTTAACATATTCACCCTTATTGATGAAGTCTTTCAAAACTTATTACTTAATATAAATAGATGGTAATAATATTTATACCTAATGTTTCTTATACAATATATTTTACTGGATATATCAGAAGTTATATTTCATTGGTTGCCAGCATTTAAATAATCACTTTGTTGCTAACTTACTTAAAGCATCAAGTTTGTTTTATGTGAACATTGATGAAAGTTAGTGCATTTTAATTATCAGTGCATCTCTCTTCCCCCATTTCCTACACATAAGGATTTTCATATCTGTCATTTCTTATTAAAAAATGAGTGAAATTATAGGTTAAAAATAACAAATTCACTTATTGTGATTAATGATTACAAGTTCCCTTTCCATATTTATAAATTGTCATTTTATGGCATATACTGAAAGTTTTTAGGTTTAAGGGGCAACATTCTATTTTGTATAATCACCAAAGGTTAAACTGCCTGATTATTGTCAATTTAATACTATTAGTTCAGAATGTGATTGTTACATTTTGTGGCATTCCTAGTTCAGGCTTCTATTTTTTCTCTTGAACAACTTTGTCAGTTTGATGTCATGTATAAAACAGTTACCTTGGTAACAGCTTATGCATTATGTATGGCCAGGATGGGGTACAAAACCACAATTCAAGTTAAAGCAATTATATGACTTGCACATTTACTTAAATGAGAAAATTATCGTGCTTCCCTATGATGTTCAATATAGTGTATGTCATTTATGACAAGTTAAAGCAGTAGTGTTATACACAAGCCCCATATTATTAAATCCCGTCTTTAGTATCTAAATTCAGCAGACTGCTTCATCTTATATGATGATTATATAATGTCTAGATTTACTAAAATCATACATTACATAACTATTGTGTTTTTTTTTTTTTTTGGCTGCTGCTTATTTATTTGAATGACCACAAGCTGTAATGCTTATTCTTATTATTAGCCCCTTCCAATCCTGTTCATACAGTCCGTAAATTTTAAATTGACACCCTTCTAGTTTCTTATTTATTATAAGTATATTTCCATCCTTACATACTGACATATCAGCACTTCAAGCACGGGCAACAATGCCCATCCAGTTTTGCCAGAATATCATTAGCTAGTTCATGTGGTGTGTTTCCAGGCTGTTCTTAAAATATCCAAGCCAATGTTTGTCCTGTTCCATTTTACCAGCCTGTTCCATGCGGTGGCCACTCTGCTAGTGAACCACTCAACACACCTTCCATTTCCACAGATATTTCCACAAAGGAAATCTGACGACCCTCTAGTACTTCCCGGCAGCCCCAAACACCCCTAAAATCAGCTGTCCCCATATGCCCAACATGTCCAAGCAAGCTCACCTCCCAGAACACTGCAAAGGGTACTGCACAAGACCAAGTGCTCTTAGTCTTTCACAATAACTCAGACTTCCACTCTTATGTAAGGCCTTAATGTGTTTGGACCAAAATACATTTTAAATATAAAATTGCGCTTTTTTTATTTTTTTTTTATTTTTTAAATCAAGAATCAACTTAATGAGCTAAACGAAGACCATTAATATGTGTACATGTGGTTTAAAACAGCCCTTTTATTTTATATATATATATATATATATATATATATGTGTGTGTGTGTTTATGTGTGTGTGTATATATATATATATATATATATATATATATATATATATATATATATATATATTTTTTTTTTAAATTTTTTTTCAATAACCAAAAACTTCATTGCCGAGAATCATCTCAGAGGCTCCTTAAAGCCTTTAAGCATTATCGTCACTCTGTCTCCGTTACTACATCAACCCGGGAGCATCTGTTTCTGTTAGTGTGTCTGTGTACATGCACCTAAAGCAAAGCTTCACTTCACTAAAACTTCAAGCCTAAATTCCCTCCTTTTCAGCAAGGCAGCAGCCAGAAAGAAAGAGAATAAACAAGCTATTCTCTGTCTCCTGTAACCAGGCTAAAACACCAAATGTTTCTTCAAAATACACAAGCATCAGTAAACCTCGATCACAAGCCGCAACCCACAGCTTCCCAGAGACAAAAACAGCAACTATACAGGAAGAATGCAGAGTCCCTATAATCACAACTACAGCATCCATGGGACCAGACAACATCCCAGGCTGCGTTTTACACAAACTTCAAAACAAACTGGCTCCTTACTTAAGCACCATTTTCAATAATAGCCTCGCATCAGGCTTTGTGCCCTCTGAATGGCGAACAGCAACAGTTATCCCACTCCACAAAGGGGGAGCCACCAGTGATGCCGGGAACTATCGACCTATTAGCCTGACGAGCCTGGTCTGCAAGGCCATGGAATGTATCATCATGGAACTCATAAACAAAGAATTTGGTAACCTCCAAACTCTGGATCCCACCCAGTTAGGGTTTGTGAAAGACAGATCATGCCTCCTGAACCTGATCGACTTCTTTGAGGCAGTCACCAAAGTCGTAGATGAGGGTAAGGTGGTTCACACAGCCTATGTTGACCTCGCCAAGGCTTTCGACACTATCCCCTATTGTGGAATTATAGCTAAACTCACTAAACTAGGTATAAATCCCTACGTCATAAGATGGGTTGCCAACTGGCTCACTGACAGAACCCACACTGTAAAAGTTGCAGACTCCAAATCTGACCTCAAAGAAGTGACAAGTGGAGTACCACAGGGTTCCATCTTAATACCTCTCCTGTTTGGTATCTACTTCTCTGAAGTACAGGCTAACACAGAAGGCCTCTGGCTAATGAAGTTCGCAGATGACTGCAAACTAGGAGCTATAGTCAAGTCCCCAAATGATGTGGACATCCTACAGAAGGGCATCACTGAGACAGATGCCTGGTGTTAGAGCCATGGCCTCAAGCTCAATGCCAAAAAGTGCAGTGTCATCCCCTTTGGTAAAAACTCTGTACCCATGAACTACCACATAGGCAGCAATCTACTTAACACCGAATGTGTGATAAGAGACCTTGGGACCCAGGTGGACAGTAGTCTCTCCTTTGATAGTCACATCGCCACAGTAGTCAGGAAGTCCTTCTACGTAGCACACCTCATCATAAAAGGGTTCTCATCCAGGAAAAAAGAGGTCATTGTTTCCTTCTACTCAACACTCAGACCCATTATAGAGTACAACACCCCTTTTGGAATGTACATCACAAGACATCTGCAGCAGCTGGAAAAGCCACAGAAGTACCTCACAAAGATTATTACTGGCTTCAAACAAATGACCTACACTGCCTCAAAAAACTCCAGCTTAACTCCATAGCATATCGCCTACTCCAAGGTGATCTCTGCCTAACATATAAAGCTATGTCAAACCCAGAGCTGTTGGACATGCTACACCTAAAGAAATCCCAATCCCTCTGAGCTACACGCTCTAGGGACCTAAACGTTGTCACCACAATAAACAGGACATGCTGGAGGGATATATTCCTGTCCTAGAGACTTCCCATACTCTGGAACAGGCTACCCATCTATGTCAAGCTAAGTTTTTCATTAGCACTCTTCAAGAAAAATCTTGATAAGTGGATGGGAAATAGGAAATACACCCCGGGGATCACTTCTGTGTCTCTGCTCTACAGTGGCACAGGAAAATAACTTTCTTGGGTGGTGTAAGCCAGTGAACCTTGTTGGCTAGGCTTACATAGGCCTTTGGGCCAATAGCCTAGTACCTGCCTATGAACATAAAACAGCTGCCAGACACAGCTGCATCCACACACACCATGTCAGGCTTAATCAAACAGCACTCAAAGCTATGATACCTGCCATAATTGATATTAACTATATTTAGACAGAATAATGACATTTGTACTAAGAGCTTGCTACTATTGTTTAACCTGGATATACATGACATTACTAAATCATACTTTAACCGAAGAAGGCATTAGTCTCCATGATATCATTTTTTTTTCAAAACACTCTACTTTTACTGCTTTTATGCATGATGTTTGTTACATTTGAGTCTGAACTCTGATGAATGGTACCTTGTTGAATTAGGTAGTTAATTTTTTTTAAATTATTGTAAGTAAAATCAATGAAAAGTGAACAAGATAAGTACTCATTGAGTTCAAGTAGGGGAATAGAAACTTCTATGTTTGGCTTATATATAATGTAAATAGTAACCAATCTTGACCTACCTTGTTTGTGAAGAATTATTGGACTCTGAACATTCTGAATAAATTGTTACTGTTTCTCAGTTATTTAAGAAACCCTCCTTTTTAAATAAAAACAGATGACAAGTGGTGTACCACATCAGTTGATACTTTGAGAGATGTCGTTGTAAGAATTATTTTTTTTGGGACAGCTATCTTGGAATCAGTTTTTTGTTTCTTCTTTCTAGCATCAGTCCAATGATTTGTTTTTTTTTATTCTTTTAAGAGTAGGGGCCATCCATTCCATTTCTTCTGGAATAGATGCTATGTTGTTTTTGATGAATATACTAGCTTCTAAGTCATTAAAGGTTCTCATCTCATTGGCAAAACATATTTTATCTTGCCTGGAAAGGCCAGCTGCACTTTAATGTTGTTTTGTTTCAACAGTTTTATTAGTGGCCAGACTTTTTTCTTTTGTTCTAGTATTCTGGAAGAATAATCATTGTCAAACCTTATCAGGCTTTGATTGTATTTTAAGGGTGATTTTTCTCCAAGCAGATTTTAATATTAGTTCCTTGTCCAGAAATGAATGAAATTTTATAACTATGGATCTAGGTGGAGTATTTGTTGAGTTAGAAGCAGGTTTCCTCAGTGCACCTTTCCATTTCCAAATGAAAAGTCCATCTTTCAAGTGTAACAATTCAGGAATCCAGGTTGTTAAGAATGAAATAATGTCATCTTTTAATATTATTTTACGCGCCTATCCTATCCACTTCTCTTCCGTCAGACATTTAAAACATTCGAAATAATGTCATCTCTTTCAGTGTTTTCAGTCAGACCAAAGATCCTTATGTTGTTTCTCCTTTCCCTGTTTTCTAAGTCATCTATTTTGTTAAGCAGTCATGTATTCTGTTTAAACAGAAATTATTTTTGGAATTATTCCTCTTTGAGTCTCCCTTCAGTGTTATTTGGAGAAGTCTCTATATTTGTTATTTTTATATGGTGTAATAGTTCCTTAAGAGTATCAGGCTGTTTTTGAGAATTTGAGGTTTTCTAAGTCATTTTTAAAGCCATCCATCATCAAAGATAGTTCCTGTAAGGTAGATGTCATCAGTTGCAGTTTTTTTTTTCAAAGCAGCATCTGAATGATAATTCATTGAGTTGTTCATATTCAATGACTCAATATATCTCCAAGTTACTTGACTGGAAAATATTTGTATAGCTCCACCAAAATTGATATTTATGTAGTTTAGTAGTTTATGTATAGATTTCTGATGTGTTGAACTTGAAAATAATAAATTTGTCCTATATTATTATACTAGTTTATGGAGCTCTCAGAATTCACTGCTAGGCTCCGCCTCCCTCTAGTGCATTTCTAAGTTCAACCGAACAATATTTAAAAGATGTGCCCATTTCTGTGCCATTAACCCCTATTATGTCAGGCTTTGTCCAGATTTCTTGCACTAAGAGGTTGAGAGCTATGATGTTACAGCCCTTGTGATCACTGTGACATTCCCTGCAAATCCGCAGACCATATGTACTCTCCTTTACACAGACTTGATTTCCAGCTTTGCCAGGAATACTGTTGCAAACCTATTGTAGGTGCGCCGTGCCTCATAAATATGTATTGCACGCTGCTGCCCGCTGACCACCATCGTGGTCACAGATGCACTCTGTGTAGGTTCTGCATGGAGCCTACACTGAGTTTGAGTCCTGGGGATGAACATGCCAAGGTTAGATAAGGCTCAGCAATTAACAGTTAATGTAGGAGGAGAAGAAATAACAACAATGACTTATAATCAGTCTGGAGGAAACTCTCCAGGAGTAGATGGTATTCCAGTGGAAGTTTGGAAACTAGGAGGGAAGAAAGCGGTAATGATCTGGAAAGTTTTGTTTTAACAGTATTTTGAAAGAAGAAGCACCAGCAACCTGGAAGAAATCTGTGGTGGCTGTAATACTTAAAGAGGGTTAAGAACCATCAGATCCAGCTTCATATAGTCCCATGTCAGTTTTGAACCATGATCATGAAGTGTTTGTCTGTAATAACTAGAAGAATGGCAAAGGTGTTGCCAACATTGATAG
This sequence comes from Protopterus annectens, assembly GCF_019279795.1. Classification (NCBI taxonomy): domain Eukaryota; kingdom Metazoa; phylum Chordata; order Ceratodontiformes; family Protopteridae; genus Protopterus; species Protopterus annectens. The sequence continues at coordinate 1,724,717,274 of NC_056739.1, read as the reverse complement.
ATATGTAGCAGTCTGTTTTTTTGGAGGAGAGGCAAACATTTGACAGCATTAATATAACAATGATGCTCCACAGGGATACAGAATGTATGAAAATACGTCTGTTATTGGGGTCTTGATGCAGATAAAGCATTTGACCGAGTAACCTTGGATTTCATGCGTAGGGCAGTGGAAGCATTTGCATTCCCTGTTACAATGAAGTAATGTCTTTCGGCTTTTCCCAGTTAGGGTTTGCCACAGAAGAACTCCAGTCTACTAATGATTGGCAGTGGATGTTTACAATGACGAGTTGCCAGCCCAATGCCCAACCTTCAAAGAAGGCACACCCATTCACTCATGCACCTACCTGCATGTCTTTCAAACGTCACTCGATTGCGGGGAGGACATGCAAACTCCACACAGAAGGTGCTCCAGCCGAGAATCGAACGGAAGAACCTCTTGATGTGAGGCGACAATGCTAATTGCTGCACCACCACAGCCTGTTTGCATTCCCTGTTACAGTAATAAGGTTAATTAGAGAGATATGAGGGACTGGAGGCAAGAATTAAAATAGAAGAGTTCTTCTCTGAAAAGCTATATTTGCCTAGAGGAATTGGGCAGGGGTGTCCTTTTCCCCCTTTATTTGCTCTATATTCATATCCATTAACAGAGAAAATAAGGGACTCATTAATTTGAGAACATAATTTGTATGTTAATCAAGAAAAGTTAGCTTTATTTGCAGATGGCATTTTGTACCTGGTAAAGCAGAAAAGGACATCACAGTGCTGTGGAACCTTGTGAGACCAATTCAGGTCTTTTTAGGGTATAAAAGTAAGGAAGATAAAATAAAAGCTGTAGTTGTAAGTTATATACCCACACATAAATTGGTTCAACAATACCCATATTCATGGAGACATGATGAAATGAAGTATTTAGGAGTATGGATTAAAAAAAAAGGCTTCTGTTATGACCATACCTCTCAACCTGGAAACATCAAAAATCTGGACAAACGCCCATGAAAAATAGGTACAAATCTATGTGCCAGTTAACATAACATTTGCATAAATTATGTGACCACACCAACTCAAATGGAATTGTGGGATACCAACTTTCAACTGCAACCTGAAGAACAGACAACCAAAATATGGCCCCAGAGTCCCCCTCAGCCATTCCAGTGTCCCATTACTTGGCTATTTCACCCCATTTACCATAAACACAGTAATGCGCATACTGCTTTACTTCCACAGTGATTATTTGAATTTCATTTAAATCTTTTATTTTACATTTTATAGCATAAACACTAATAGACATTTGCTAAACAAAGCAATACAGTCTCGCAATGAAAACAGACTTGGCATTAAAACTTCTCTGCCCTTGAAACTCACATTCATTGAAACGGCATTGAAATTCACATTCAAAGAAAATGCATCTGGCCAGTGGTGGATAAAGATTACCTTTGGGCTGTTTTAAATCATAGGCCCCTTGGACACAAAATATACATATGTTCTTTGATGCACCTTCCTGACTGTATTAAATTATATTCATTGTATAATACAGCACACTTGTTAGAGCAAGTTTAAAATTTGAACATTTTTCCAGTAAGCAATATAACAAAATGCATGAACCAATAATGACAAAACTGTCCAATTCAAAATATTTCCATCATAAAAGTCTACTCAAACTTCTACAATCCCACCAGTATCAGTAAATATGCACTATCTCTGCAGAAGTAAAAGTCATCTAAATAATTTCACATTAAAGAGATCTGTAACTAATGAAGAGGTTGCTATTAGCAAACAACTTTATATTTCATTGTTTCATCTACAAATAAAGTGCCTTTTGCCCTTGAGGAATAAATTGCCTATGTTACATTAAAAAATTAAGCTAGAAGGAGATATCTTAAAAAACAGTAGAGATGAGGGAGCTATAGGGAAGTAAAATCAGCGGGCAGCATAAACAAAAATGTATGTTTCTAGTGTGATTCAAGTAATGTATCTTTCATTCAGATACTCAAAAAATATAGAAAATGACCAGTGGCTATATTTCACCTGACTACAGATAATGTACCTGCTACTCTTTTATGTATCTTTATTTAACCTCATCCATCTAGCTCCTGGAAATGTATCTGTAAATTCTACATCCATCCTTCAGTCACACCAGCCCCCTCCCAAAATTACACCTCCTCTGCATTGATGGCGTTTGCCACAGCAGGTCTATGGCTTGTTTTGAAAACAAAACTATGGTGTCGTTTTTACACATTAGTGCCAACAGGGAAACTTCTAACTTCTTTCCTTAGGGCATGTTGTTACTTTTCTGTTCAACAAGACAGTTGACAAAAGTGCTTCTGTGCAGCTGGAAGAGGTTATGGATTTTGGCAGAATTTATCTACGATGCCTGAATGTGGGTTATGTAAAACACCTTTAGAAGGTTCAGATACACAGCGTACACTGACTTGCCCTCATCCACTGCCTCAATGACCTATTCAAAGATCTCTGCTAGGCTAAGTAGGCAGTATCTGCTTTTGATGAATCAAAACTAGACTGGGTTGAGGGCCCACAGGTCACCTATACTTTTATTTATTAGTTTCATTATGATCCTTTATATAACCATACAAATGAGCCTGGTCAGGCTTATGGGTATATAATTACCCAGGTCTATTATAGCCTCACCTTTGTGCAGAAGAATGACTGTTGCTATCCTCCATTCTTCTAGCATATATTTTGTTTTGAGGCTAATGCTGAATAGCTTTTGGGGGTCTGATAACGTTCACAATGACTTTATAGCCACTTTGTGTTCTTAACTTTATAAGCTTCTATGGAAGGTTGTTAATGGGACAACTCTTCTGTATGCAATAAAAACAGAAGATATTTTATAATCCTTCATAATCCTTTTCTGAATAATGATACTTAATGAAGAGATGTACTATGAAGATGTTTATATAAACAAGGATTAATAAGAGAAACACTTCACATATTTTACTGCATTTTATTCAGATTTTAGTGCCTGTATAACCTTCTCTGCAGCTGAATTTTCTTGATCAACTTTCACTAATACCAATTTGCTGACATTTAATATAGAACTGCCTCTCTGCAGCTTTGTGGAGATTTGCTGTCTAAAGTACCTGAATTTCCATGTTTTTTTCAGCAGCAGATAAATCTCTCCATACTAGCGATTAAATAAAATGCAGCACAACAAGGACTTATCCATCTCTAATATACAAGCAAATAAAATACACAACAGATATACCCTTTGCCCCAGACAGTACAGCAGCAGATAGATAAAATGCAGCACAGCGGACTTCTGAAATAGCTAGCAAATGTACAGCACAACGGACTTCTCTGATAGTAAAGCAGCAGATAAATAACACACTTCTCCATACTAGCGATTAAATAAAATGTAGCACAAGGACTTCATCTCTATACTAGCAGATGGAATGCACAACGGACATACCCTTTGGCCCAGACAGCACACAGTATAGCATCAGATAGATAAAATGCAGCACAGCACAACGGACTTCTGAAATACCTCTCCATACAGTTGTTAAGCACAATGGGGCAGGCTTCTGAAATAGCTAGCAGATAAAAGCGCAACGGACTTTTCCGATAGTACAGACCTAACAGCAGCAGAAGGAAATAGATTAAAAAAAGGCAGCACAACAGACTTCACTTCTCCAGTTGCTAATATTAATCGTCCATAAAAAAAATGCAGCACAATGGACTTCTCCAATCTCCATACAGGCCACACACATCTGACTTTCAGCGTAACTGACAGACTTACAGATAAGATGCATACATTTATTAATTGGCCATCTGACTGACTTTTCAGCCAGGACTAATGGATTTACTACTTACGGATCAGGCAGAGAGGCAGGCTACAGTATTTAAATAAAATGTAGCACAAACAACAGACTCCTGGCTTATGGACTCAAACAGTTAATTGGCCGCAGCAGATAAAAAATAAAATATGCACACATTTAATCCTGACTTGCAGCAGCACAACGGACTTAAAAACAGTGAACTTTAAAAAACAGGTTACAGAAAGCAAAAAAGCGGAAACAACCACACTATACGAACTAGAAAGTACCGTTTTAATATATTGTTGTCACAAACAAAGTTTAAGCTCTTTCGTAAAGGTTAAAACACAGAAACACAAACTTTGTGACAGCAATATATTAAAACGGTACTTTCTAGTTCTTACATTGTGGTTGTTTTCACTTTTTTGTATTCCGCAACCTGTTTTTAAAGCACAGCAGACTTAGTTACAGGCAACCTGTTTTTAAGGCACAGCAGACTTACTTGCAGGCAGATTAGCAGATATAAAATGCAGACGGCCGAGCACAAATAATCACACCCCTTCTTGAAACTGTGCACATAGGACTTACAGCAGCATTATGGGCCCATTAAGAGTGTATTTCTTTTCATACCTAGCTGGATTGCAAAACTTTATGCACATCTGCCGCCATAGTCCCAGTGTTTCCCTCCGAGTCCAACAGGCAGCAGTGATGTCATCACGCACGCCCCGTAAGCTGGTGATGCGTGGTGATATCAGCCATTAATTTAAAGTGGTACTACAAAAAAGTAAATAAATAACATAAAATAATCAACAAAAAATCGTGAGTTAAAGGGGCCACTCGGGAATTCGTGTCACCCCATCATTTTGCCCTCAAAACTGGTAAATACCAAGGAATTTGTTATGGTTGAGAGGTCTGATTATGACAGCTAAGGGTATATGAGAAGAGACTAAACAAAATAATATACAAAAACCGAGAAACTGGAAGCTCTTATATGGATCTGAATAGAAAATACAAGCAGTAAAAATGTTTTTAGTCCCTTTAGTTTTCATAGGATCATAGGATGTTATTGGGCTAATGGTCTTAGAGCCTTTTTAAATCTAGTTATTCATGTCTCAGTTTTCCCAATTATCAATGCCCACAGTCTAGATAGGCTGCTATATGTATGTGGATGCACAGTGGATATAAAAAGTGTACACACCCCTGTTAAAGTGCCAGGTTTTGTGATATAAAAAATGAGACCACAATAAATCATTTCAAAACTTTTCCCATTTTTAATGTGACCTATAGCCTGTACAATTCAATTGAAAAACAAATCTGTTAGGGGAAAAAATATAAAAAATAAAAATGTACAATAAGCTGGTTGCATACGTGTGCACACCCTTAAACTAATACTTTGTTGAAGCACCTTTTGATTTTATTACAGCATTCAGTCTTCTTAGGTAAGAGTCTTTCAGCACGGCATATCTTTACTTGGGAATATTTGGCCAGTCTTCCTTGCAAAAGCGCTCCAAATCTGTCAGATTGCAAGGGCATCTTTTGTACACTGCCCTCTTCAGATCACCCAACAGATTTTCTATTGGATTTAGGTCTGGGCTCTGGCTGGGCCATTCCAAAACTTAAATTTTCTTCTGGTGAAGCCATTCTTTTGTTGATTTGGATGTATGCTTGGGGTCATTGTCATGTTAAAAGGTGAAATTCCTATTCATCTTCAGATTTCTAGCAGATGCCTGAAGGTTTTGGGTCAAAAGTGATTGGTATTTGGAACTGCTCATAATTCCCCCACCTTGACTAAAGCCCCACTTCCAGCTGAAGAAAAGCAACCCCATAGCATGATACTGCCACCACCATGCTTCACCATGAGGATGGTATTCTCTTGGTGATACGAAGTGTTGTTTTTGCGCCAATTGTGGCCAAAAAGTTCAGCCTTGATCTCATCAGACCATAACACATTTTCCCACATGTTTTTCGGAGACTTGATGTATTGTTTTGCAAGAAATTCCTGCAGCTCCTTCGGTGTTGATGTAGGTCTCTTGGCAGCCTCCATGACCAGTTTTCGCCTTGTCTTTTCATCAATTTTGGAGGGAGAGACAGTTCTTTGCAATGTCACTGTTCCATATTTTCTCCACGTTTTGATGGCTGTCCACTGTGTTCCATGGTATATCCAAAGCTGTGGAAATTTTTTTGTACCTTCACTTGACTGATACCTTTCAAAAATGAGATCCCTTTGATGCTTTGTAAGCTGTCTGCGAACCATGGGTTTTGCTGTAGCAGGCAATTGAGTAAATGTCAGGAAAATCCTTCTAGGACAGCTGAACTTTATTTGGGGTTAATCTGAGTCTCTTTAATTGATGGTAGGTGTGTACTAAAGAAGACTGAATGCTGTAATTAAATCAAAAGTGCTTCAACAAAGTATTAGTTTAAGGGTGTGCACACACAACAAAGTATAAGTTTAAGGGTATGCACATTTATGCAACCAGCATATTGTACGTTTTTTATTTTTTATATTTTTCCCCTAACAGATTTGCTTGTTTTTCAATTTAATTGTACAGGGTATAGGTCCCATTAAAGGTGGGAAAAGTTTAGAAATGATTTATTGTGTTCTCATTTTTTATATCACAAAAAGCTGGCATTTTAACAGGGGTGTCTGCACTTTTTATATCCACTGCGTGTGTCTGTGTGTGTGTGTGATATGTTACGTATGTCTGTATGTATGTGTGTCTGTGTATATATATATATATATATATATATATATATATATATATATATATATATATATACTATGACTAGCCTGAACGGCAGTCAGTCGAACCTTCGATGGACGAAATCACGGTTTCCAAGGAACACGTAATCGAACCAACAAAAATGAAGGAAAGTCGATATTTCAGCAATTCGTGATTATAAAGTGAAGTAACTAGTCACTAGAGAAAAAAATGTGTAAATATAGCAGAAAACGGAACCAGGTAAACAGACCAACAGTAAAAAGATATGTTCAGATTGGCAGCAAAGAAGTTCTGACTATGGTAGGCCTAAACATCATCTTTATGCTCTACGCTACGCAAGGAGCATATGGGTGACATTCTGCTTACCTTTAAAGCAACAGGAGTCTCTGGTAGACTGGACAGAAGTTTCAATGGCAGGAAATCCCATATATCAAGAATACTGCAGCAGTAAATGTAAGGATATAAGAATCAATCAGAGGAAGTTAAAAAGATTGAGAAGAGAGACTGAATAAGCAGTTTGCATAGGAACAATGGAAGGACATACATATGGCTCCCAAGTATGCAGCAGTCTAGAAGATTTAGACTTTTTTTGCTTGGAAGTGTTTGCTTAGGTGTTTTTATATACCACAAGCAGTGTCTGAAAAATGCTTCCTCTGGTAGATGGCAAACGGAGGTGCGAAGGGGAAGAAAGAAGTAATTGGGAACATATGATTTGGGAGTGTAGTAAGCTTGGCAGACTTGAAAAATTCCTTACAGAGTACTCTGTCAGAAGTATTGAGTGAGCAAATGGGTTTAACTAAGGAAATTATTCTTTTCAGCTGGAACACAGAATCTGAATTGCCCAGACGTGTTAAGCCTTTATTAAGTGTAATTCTGGTGACTGCCAAAAAATACAATTGCTAGAAAATGGAAATCAAATCTAAACCGACTGTACTTGAAGTATTAAATATTGTAACAGAAATAAATGAACTAGAAGTGGTATTTTTTAGAAAAGGAGAAAATCACATAGAAGTAAACATAAATTGTGTGAACAGTACATACAGACTAATGTTCTGGAGGAAGAGGAGTGAGGTTTAAGAGAAGGCAGGAATTGGGCAGTTTATGTAATGTTGGATTGATGATGGGTGTACAAAAGAATATAACTTTGTAACTGGGAACATGTTAATATGATTTATTTTCTTTTATATAAATGCATGTTTGTCTTAAATGATGACTCTTTAAAGGTTTTAAACAAGAGTGGTACACATCTGTAACAGCCAGCCAGGTTGTTATTCCAAACTGCTAAAATCCAATGCAGACTCCCATGGTAATAAGAAGAAAATCAGCATTGACAAGACTACACAAGCTACTGTGAAGCACCTCTTTGCTGACTGTTTTTGCCACCATGTACAAAGCAGTCAATAGCCTACACTGCCACAAACACTGTGTGAAGTGTTGATTGTTATGTATCTGGCAGAACAAAAGTGTTTCCATTATGTTAAAAATTTCAGAAGCTCAGCTAATGCTGTGTGTGTGATAGTTACTAGGCAGGGCATAGAGGAAGTAATTAAGCACCATGATGCAGGTGAACTTCCAGCCTGACTCCTGGGTAAATTGGAGTAAGCGTAGTCCAGTAGACATAATGGCACAGTCAGAATATTTTGCTCTGTGAAATGTTGCCTTAGACTGGAGTCCTCAGACGTTCAGCTTCTGGTATTTATTTAATTTAACGTCTGGTTAGCAGTTTTGTTATAATTGTGTTGTATTTGTTTGCTTCACATCTGAACTTTTGGAAAACATTTTGCTGAATGGTGCCTAAAAGTAACTGCTGGGTGTCTTAATTCATGAAGGTTTCTTCCAGAAGGTTTAACAGTTAGGACTAAGATATTCAGGCAACAGGTTCCACAAGCAAATAATTTTTCCATGAGTCTTAACAGTGGAACTGTTGTATCTGATGTATAGACTTGCATCATAACGCAAGTGTAATGATTAGGGGCTCTGATCTTATGATCTGCTTCACTGCCATCAGTTAATACGTGATGGCAGTGACCTCTAATACTACCCAATGCCACCAATTAATATGTGATGGTAGGAGCTGTGGTCCCATGATCTGCATTGCTGACCAGCAAGTAATAAGTGAGGGACAATAGATACTGTTGTTCTGCATAAGTCACCACTGAACTATATTCAAGGAGTGATTGACCTCAGGAGCATAGAACAAATGCATACTGCTGTCTTGGGTTATAACTAACACCTGCCATACCCCAAAAGGCTTTTCACTGAGCAGCTACAAAGCAGAATTAGAATCACTACCTTCCCAGTATTTCAGCCTTGCTTTCAAGTACAGTCTTACCAGCAGTAAGTGAGTCATGAACAGAACTGTTTTGCATACACATACACATGTAATTTTACCCAAGAGGGGTTAGTGATAACTTCTAGAGCCGGTACCATTTTTCCTCTGTTTGCATTAGTGCTGCTATCAGCTAAACCAATCTAGCTCACCAAGTACACAATTCTGTTAAACTGAGCAAACTTAATACTGTTATTTGGTAGCTGTGGCCAAAACAGCCTCTCATCAAAAAGTGGATACCAACAGTTAATAGTGCAGCAATACTGTGTCAGTATCCTTATGTACTAATAAATAAACATAGGCTACTAGCTTTTGTAATTGAGTAATATAACTGTCAGTTAATAAAAAGTAGCCAACTGGGCTTGAAAAAACAAATATACAAGCAAGTATATGCTTGCACACACAATAATAAAGTAAAAGGTGTTAGGAAGATAGATGGCAACAGAAAAATGCTAACTATATAGCTACATGATCCTACTCCTACAACTGGTAATTGCTATGGTCTAACTACCAATGGTTTTCTATAATTATTCAACAGCTGCAGTTGACACATAGGCAAACTACAAAAGTTTGTGCTTCTTGATTCTGAAAAAGCATGCTATATTCTCCTTCATCGTCTTTCACTTCAGATATCCTCTACTGTTTCTAGGCATGTTTAAAGTCAAAGTCCATAGTCCAAACGGAGAGGAAAGTGCAGTAGTCATGGCTCAGCATTTCTTGCACCTTAGAAGTTTCATTATCTAAAAAGCCATCCAAACAAAATGGAAAGTACTACAGACATGGCTCAGCATTTCCTGCTGATTAAAAGTTTCACATCTAAAAATAGATGTTTTCTTTCCTTTTTAAAACAGATACTGGAGTTCCACTTGAAAGGCAGGGAAGTTTTTGACGAGTAGTAATGTGCATGTCTGAAAACAGTTGCATTCTAGTATATACAGTTGCATCATTACTGAAAGAAACTTATACATTTCACGTATCTTCTCCACTTTGTTATATTATTGTGGAGAAGATATGTGCAAGTTATAATTGTTCTTTCAGTAATGAAACAACAATTATAAATTGCACGCATCTTCTCCACTTCGTTATGTTATTGTGGCTTCTTGCCTGAAAAGAGCATTTGCAGGTTTAATGCAGATTTGGGTGCTAAGTGTAAGGCTGTCATCTCAGTAGTACCTCAGATTTTCAAAACCACCCAAGCAATATGACACTACAGCTCACAAAAACATCCGAGTTTGAGAAGCTTCAGATTTTTTTCACGAATACAGAATCTTTTTTTTTTTTTTTTTATAACTCAATGCTTTTGTTAAGAAAAATTACGAAATACTGTGATGGTCCACTAACAGAAAACAGACACTGAAACACAGGCATGATGTAATAACTTTTTTGGACCAACATAGATTTTTGCTTTACATCTGAGCTGCACATATTTTTCACACTGGCATTTTTCTTGTCTTTTTTAGCCCACAAGAAAGAAATGGTGTACTTCCCTTTGTGGGTACAAGTGAATATTTAAACACTGCGTCTTACGTCAGTAACATAACTACTGACAAAGGGCTTCTGATAGCCAGGAAGCTTGAGTAATTTAATTATCTATGTTGCTTCATAAAAGGTATTGGTATCAAGTCTGTGTTCCATTACCTTTGTGTTACAGTGCTTTTGAGGAATTTTGCAGGAAAAAAGTTTTCTGCTGTCTATTCTTATGGTATGCTGAAGTTCATGATACATGTCTCCTTGGGTTTCATTGTTAGGTTTAAAAGCAAATATACAGTGATGTGTTGTCATGTAAGTTTACATTATGAACATTTTTTGTTGTTGAGCTCTGCTTCTCTGCTTTCTAGCCAAGGCATGATGCATTTTACATCAGTAAGCCAGAGTCAGTACAGTCACACGGGGCAGACTTCTGTATATAACACTTAACTCTGTGCTGTTTATTAAATAGTTAGTAATAAATGCCTATGAAAAAAGGCAGACTAAAGAACACAAACATGTTATCTACACAGCACAGCAGATCTAAAAATAAGGCCTTTGATATATTGGCCTTGTTTGATTTGGGTGGACATAGCTGGGTCAGTGCACTAGACTCGGCTACCTGTGCTTGTATTTGTGAAGTAAATGTGGCCTGTTGAGAGTGACTACTAGCATTTAGATTTAGACTTAGACTTGTTCAATGGTTCCATTACAGTAGCAACTGGCAATATAGCATAGAATTTTAAGGCAGAATATAAATAAACTGTAACAATTAGTCTGATTACCACAGGGTAAAGTGTGACCCTGAATAATCCACTTGACTAGACCAAAGCTCCTTAGTTAAAATTATAAGCAGGTACTTTGTGCCTAATCAGTTTTACTTAGTAAACAAAGACCACAAGGAAAACCTTTACCATGCCGGATGAGTTGTAATTTATTATAAAGTATGACTGTAAGTGTAGCCTTACAATTGAGATTGCCATTGCAAAGCGTCAAGGAGTGTTGTAAGAGAAACTAGCAATGCCATTGCTTCCTGCCGTTAGTAATGTCAGTGTCTTATCCCTTCATATGGTTGTCTGCAAAATCCCACTCCATTGATGTCTGAAATACTGTCCTTTCGGTTTTGTATATCAGATCACTAACCATGTAAAAGAAAACGGGCACAACAAGAGAACCATAAAACAATTCAGCATCTGTTATTTACTGACAAAATACAAAATTAACATTTAGGGTGGTAGACTGTTCTGTAGTAATTGTAACAGAAGTGGACAGCATTTTTCAACTACAGTGAGATAGGGTACAGTATAAATTATTAATTTTTTGTTCATTGATATTTTTAGGTTACTGTGGTATCCTGGTAGTAACCATGCCCTTGCAGATGTAGATGCGGAAGCAGACTGTGTTATGAACCAAGCTCTCTGGATCATTCAACATCTGAAATGCTGACAGTGACTGACCTGTAGATCAGTCCACGTCTCTGTTGTTTTATTGTAATCTTTTACAGCTAGGATAATTATTAAACATCTTTTTTTCTTATCGAATCATATTTTATGTAGAAATTCCCAAAATGTTTGTAGCAAATTGTTTTTAATCACTGCATTGAGGCAACTAATTAAAATGTTAAATGTTGACTGGCTTAGAATCATGTTAATTTCTTAAACTGTGAAATGTTTTGTGACACACACTAAGATTATTGTTGCAATTAATTAAAATAGTAATTAATATAGTGATGTTGAGTATGAGTGCAGTTAGTTAAGGCGAACACTTTGGAATTCATTATGTGGCTGATGACTGCATTACCTCCTAGTGAAATGCTGTGTATAATATTCAGGTGTGGTACCTTTCTTCTGGTTACAAGTGTGCTAGATACCACATACATTTATTGTTTTTATTTTTACATGGATTTGCCTGAGGTTTTTATTGCTCTGATAATTGTCAGCAGTTTTTCCACGGTTCCACCAAAATGGCAGAATGAAAGATGAATAATGAAAATGACCAAATATTGATTTGTCCTTCCATTCATTTTCTGGTATCTACTTTATCCTATTTAGACTCATAGAGGTGCTGGAGTCTGTCGTGGTGGATGTAAGGCATAAAACCAATCCTTATTGGGATGCCAGTTCAGTGCAAAACATGCAAAGCTAATAGCAATGTGGAGGATCACTAGTTCACCTGTGTTGTCTTTAGGAGGAAACCACAGAAGCTAGGAGCCAAAGTGAGGAGCAGTGTGTTATACCACTGTAGCACAGATATAATTGTTTTTCACGTTATGCATTTATGACTGAATGGACCATTGTGACTCCCACAAGGTTTTCCCTTTTTGTGGTATACTCTTCTTCTTACTGATGTTTAGGCATACTACATTATACTTTCTAATCAGTGCTTCAAGTGTTAACACTAATCACAGATGCCATGAAGTCTTTAATTAGAACTCTAGATACAGTTCACAGCAGCAGTGGCCATATTGTCAAGGACTTATCTAACATTAAAACACAATGTAATGTACTGGTTAAGAGTTGTGTATATTACATGCGGTGCACAAACAGCAGCTAATGAAGGAGACGGAAACACATTTAAAGGAAACCATAATTTATGACACAATAGACATTCAAATGCACTTAGTCATATTCAGTTTTGATTTATTGTTTTACCCAGTAGAGCACTGAAATTAAAATTCAGTGAGTGCAGGATGATGCAGTTTGAGTTAAAGGACCTGAGAAGAGTGTGCTTTATCTAAAGCTAGTTAGCTAAATGGATGAATGTTTTGACTTTTTATTTCAAGGGACAAGGAGATTCTTCTTTCTAACTACATAGCTAGGATCAGGAGTATACTACAATGTCCATTTTATGGTCTTCAGTATTTTTATATATACACAAAGTTCACAGGAACCAGCAAAAATGACAAACAGATTTAAAGACATGAAAGACCTTCAGAACAGAAAATTTTACATTTTTGGTTAGGAATATAGACTCTCCCATTGTAATCATAGCAGAAGTGGCTGCCATCTAGCAGTGCAACATAATAGAGCATATGCATTTAAACTAATAGGAAACATTTGAGAAATAAGACAGGCAGTGTGGATCACAGATTAAACATTCTAAAGACATGCTTCTGGAGCATTTCTCCCCGGGCCACTGCTGAAAACAGGATCTGTGGAACCTAGTCGGACTTTCCCGGTCAACAAATGTTAAATAAATAAAAATAAAATAAACAGTGGTACCGTTCAGGTGTAACATTGTATCCTTTGTTAAAAGACTACAGAAATTTTCAAACTGTAGCATGATTACTGCATGGCGCTCACAGAATATAGACAAAAATTATGAAAGGTTGCATACTATCAACACATTTTTTTGCATCAGTAATAAGTGGCTGAATATATCTGGGAAAGAGCCACTGACTCATGTCACAGTGCACCGATTTTGTCTCGTTCAAATAAATTAAAAATATAGCAGAGCGGCAGCCATGGTCCAGGAATAATTCTGAGTGAACAATGAGCCAGCCAAAGTAGATATCTCGCAGAATGTCTCCTCCTCTTCTGGTGGGTTTGTATTTGTAAAAGTAGTGGATGTCCAGTGGTGAACAATGGTATTTGGGTCTGGGGAAGGCAGTGAGTTTTACTGCTGTTCTTGTGTTGGAAAAAAGGAAGCAGACTGAGTAGGAAACAATGTCAAAGCTCTATCATATAACAAAGAGCCATTCCAGATGTAGGCTGTCAGATAATGTTTACGATCAGTAGGAACAGGGACTTCAGCACATGTGCCCTGCCTTTGAAGTAAAACAGGATTGGAGGATTGGCTGGATATTGAATCCAAAGGTTGTGATAGCCAAATAAGCAGTTGTAGAACTTATGATATCCTAAATTTGGAGCACACAGATAGCCAGGATAATAAAGAAATTTAAAAATCCACAAGTGTGTGGCTGGTATCTCATTCCAAATTGATAGGGTAATTTAACTGAATGTCCTGAATGCAAGTTTTTTTTAATGTCCTCAGGTGCTCCAGAAGTGAACTGAAGGATAAGAAAAAAAATAAATACATGACTGAGATCAGTGTTTGTAATCAACTCTTTGTTTCATATATTGTTATGACAATTGGTTTAGTGGACTGATCTTTAAGATCAATTGTATTGCCATACTGACTCAATGTATGTAATGCACACGTGAAAATATTGTAGTTAGTTGACGAACAAAAAGAAGCAAAGATCTCAAGTTCTTTTTAGGGTTCTACTATGAAATGATGGCTTTGTAAAAGCCGATGAGCTGAAAGAACAAAAAGAATGAGAAAAAATGCTCTAAATTCAGAAGAGTGAAAAAAGTCAATTTAAATTGTTTTGTCCAGAGAGGTAAGCCCCCTGCACCCTCTAATGTGGCAGTCAAGTCCCTCCACTCCCCTGAACTTATATATACTAACTCCACTTGTTTGTTTGTCTTTTCGGCATTTCCCGGTTAGGGGTCGCCACAACGAAACTCCGGTCCGCTAATGATTGGCAGTAGATTTTTATGGTGCCAAGTTGCCAGCCCAACCTTCAACGAAGGCACGCCCATTCACACATGTCTTTTGGGAGGCCACTCGACCACGGGGAGGACATGCAGACTCCACACAGAAGGCATTCCAGCCAAGAATCAAACAGGAGAACCTCTTGCTGTGAGGCAACAACGCTACCGCTGTACTACTGTGGCTTATATACTAACTCCACTGTTGCACCAAAACAAGTGAATCATTGCCAGCATACAGTTAGAAAGCAAACCAGCAATGGTTTAAACAGTGTTCTGCGTTATGCCTTTCTTACCTTTTTTCTTCATGCTATTGATGCTTGAGCAATTCAAGCAACTGTAGGGGAGACTCTTTGTAGTGTTTACCATGCTAATCAAAATGTGAGAAAAAGCAATGTCACCTTTTAATACTGTTTCTGCACTAGAAGAATCTTGAGCATTGGCAGAAATTAACTGTGATGTAAGTGTAGATTTGCTTCATTTACAATAACTAGCTGCATCCAGAGCCATCCAAGCTAAGTTAAGAATATTTTCTTGATTTACAGCAGTTGTACTTGCTTTATGCATTGATCACTGTTTTTAGCATTTTTAAAGCACTTATTTAATTGTGTGGCAAAAATAGTAATTTCTTTTGTTTGTTGGCTTCTGTGGTTCTGTTTGCCTCCAAATCACCTTGCAGACTGGCAGATTAGTCAGTAACTTAGATTGGTAGTGGTTTGTTGTTTACTCTGCACTTGAGAGCTGCTTTTGCTGTGCTTTTATATTAAGAAATTCTAGGATTGTCCATCATGTGGCAGAGAGACCTAATGAATCTCTCCGCATATGTGCCACAGATGGTATAAGCCTTGCACTGAGCAGCATTGTACCTTCAAGAAAGATAATGCCATAGAATGAATTTAAAATGAGTAATTTTAAAAACTGATTTAGTTTCTGGTGTCACTCTGGGGGAATCCAAAGTCTGTCAGCATGGGAGGACATGGTCAACAGACCACGTTGCTTTGCAAGGAAGGGCAGCACCTGTCCACCCAGGCTTTTGAATGTTGGCTAAAACTTTATCCCACCCCCTTAGATTCTTTTTAGGCAATGACAAAAAAAAAAAAAAACTAACAACATGGTGAAAAAGTCTCAAAGTAACCTTAAGGTGTTACTGCTCAGTATTAAGAGCCTAAACAAAAAAACTCCACATCCTATATGCTGGAGAATGCAGACGTGTGCCATGGCCGAAACTTTGTCTAAAGCCATAGAAAGTACTCTGGCAGTTCAAAGCTACATAGCCTTCCACACATTTAGACCAACAACAGCACAGACTGGGGCCAAAGGTGGAGGTGTCTTCAGTTTACTTTAGCAATATACATACCTTCAGGTGATGATGTTTATGTACCCACCATGCAGAGCAGTCCATATTATTGACTTGTCTCTCTCTCTTTTTTTAATAAAGAAGTCGTAAGTATTTGAAGTTTAGAAACCACTACAGAGGTTTTGTTGGGTGGAACATACATTTTTATCACTTAGAAACTTAGACCTATGATTAGATAATGAATCATTGTTAGTGTAATGAACTCTTTAAATAAGCTCTATGCAATCTGCTTCAATTGATTGGCTTTTCGGGAGTACTGTCCTACAGTCATCAGCTTAGCTATTTGTTTTCTTTAACTACTGAAGTTGGGGGTGCATTTGAAAATGTACCCTAAGTGACTTGTGTCTGATTGTAATTTTCAGTAACAATACATGTGCTGCAGTGTCTTAAATTTTAAGTTTTTGAAGGGAAAAGTTGTGCTTTTTTGAGCTTGCATTGCAAGACATTTAAATATCTTAAAAACGTCTGTTCCACCCAACAAAACTTTTGTAGTGGTTTCTCAACTTCAAATACTTAGGACTTCTTTATTAAAAAAAGAAGGGGAGACAAGTCAATAATATGGAGTGCACTGCATAATGGGTACATAATAAACTGGAGCACTGTATCACATCTTTATTTATAGCTCCCCATAAGTTCATAGGTTGTACGTTCATGGGTTCGTTCTTGGTTAACGACCACTTGGGGCCCCTTGCAAGCCTAGCCGTGCACCCCAAACCATTTGAGGCTTGAGTATCCTGGGTGTCTATGGGGGGGGGGGCATGTTAATAGGGAGTTAACTAAAGATTTGTGAGGGGGTACTAGAATAATACTTTTCTTCTTGATGGCCTTTATCCATAAGGGACATGGATGGGCAAGACTAGGGGTAAATTTATGATGTCCCCTCTGTCAAGGGTTCTTAAAAGATAAAAATCCATCAACGTTTTTACGTGGTCACAAATCACAAGCCAGAATCTGCACTGACATTGCTTTGTCTCTCCATAGGAAGTGCATAATGTAAAACAGTGCTAGAAATGCCATAATTTTAACATGACCATTCAAAGACACAAAATGTGAAAACTATGAACATTCCTTGTCATTTTTTAAAATGGCAGTAGTATGGTTTAAAGATCCCAGTACAGGAATTGGCAGGAGTGTCCCTCACATGATCCCATGCCAGTGCTTGGCCCATCATGTGGCAAAAGATGAGATCAGATATTTGTTATACCCTTCTGGATATAAATCCATATTTATGACAGGACATCTCTCCCTTCTTGAATGAAAAGTTCAGGTTTGTAGCAGCCCTCCACTTTGACATATGATGAGTAGCCTAATAAAGATGCAGCCTCAGCAAACAGTGTAAGGTATATGTTGGAGGTGGAAACACATCCCATGTTGAACAGTAGGCACTTGGTTATTAATCTCTATCTTTGGAATAATCCCTCACATTCTCCTGAGAAAAAGATACATGTAACATAAAACACACGAGCCAGATAAAATGTCTTAAATAAGAACATCATTCTTATATTGCATTACATGGATGCATAGTTCCTGGCCTTCTTCAAGGATTCCATGGTGTCGTCCCATGTCAAGTACTACCGTAGTTGAAGATCCTGAGAGTTTCCATAAATAGAAGGCAGTCCTGTCCGAGCCACTCACTCATTCTTTTTTAGAGCAGATTTCTGTAGTGTACATTTGTTGTTTACCCCCGGAATAGGGCCCAAGGAGGTCATAATCTTGACAGCCAATGTAAGCACACAGTCTGAGGCACCAGACACAGGACAACTTTCTCCTTGTGGTCTTAATGGCAACCACAATTTGTGCTGCCTTTCATACACCTGAGAATGCTGCTACTGCAACAAACTGTGAGACAGTGGCTGCAAAGCCAATGCACACACTCTGCTCTTCGCACTTCAGGCCTCAAACCACTGTTGGGTGGCTGGGGGAGTGCAGCACTCGTAGGTTTTATTGTTGATGTTCTTTTCATCCTAAATCAAGACCCATTGCAATTTCTGGTGGCAGTTGCTTTGTTGGCAAAGTGAGAAGGGGCAGCACCAGGGAAGTTTAACGACAATCCTTTGTTGTGGCAACCCAAAAATGTAAAGCAGACCGGTTTCGGCAATAATAGACCCTTCCTCAATGCATAAACTAACACTGATTAATGCAACCATTAAATAGTGCACTACTAAATTAGAGTCTTGAACTTATTGGTTGAAACCAAATTGACTAAGTTCATTAAGGCCTGGCTTCAACAAAGCACCCTGCCTGACAATCCAACATGATTCTTTCTCATTTAAAATGGAATGCTATCCTGTTTTACATGATTTTTTTTCCTTGGATTTTGTATATAATAGTAAATTGAAACTTGACAGTGCTATGGGTTATAGTGTGTTTGTACAAAGCATTCGATAGACTCTTATTTCTAATATCACTAAGATGTTCACTAATCCTAAATCTCAAAGGGTGAGGCGTTTATCCTACATTAAATGCAGAACAAAAACACTTTGCCAGGTAAATCACCCAATCACTGCTACAGTTACCAAAACAACGTATTTGATATACCCTGGAAGAGTTATTGCTGTTAAATTCTTTGGTTTGAGAGACGTGCACAGGCACTACAATGCCTACACGAAATGCTGCCCACTAATTTGTCCCCAAATAGGGTGACCTGTTGTTTATAGGATGGAGTGGAATGTTTTTAATGACTGAAATAAGAATTTATAGTACGACCCTTTTGGTAGGAAAATAAGCAATGTGATGGAAGCATTTCTGCTAATTTTTCATTGGCCAACAAAATGTCCCAGTGATGGATTATAATGTTTCTGAAACTATTGGTATTTCATCCACAAGTTGTAACCAGACAAATAGGTTGAGAAATTTGTTTGTCCCTGCTTTTAGATGTGTCCCTATATTGGAGTAGATTGTTCCGGTCTTGGTTTGTTGCAAATGCACAAGCCCTTTGTATTGAGTCTGTAGGATAACCTCTATTGATAAATCTCTGGGTTAGATCATTACTGCAAATTGTATAAGCTTCATCAGTGGAGCAAATATGTTTAATACGTAGAAATTGAGACTTGGGTATATTTCAGATGATGTGGTAGGGGTGATGGCTCGAGGCATGAAGTAAGGTATTGAATTGTGGAAATTTTCTGAAAACCTCTGTTTTGAGTGTATTGTCATCCTGTCTGGAAATATGAACATCCAAAAATGTGATGTGATTATAATCCCAGTTCAATGTGAATTGAATACCCCACTTGGTTTCATTTAAGTATTGTACAAACTCCTGCACATATGACACATCATCCCTCCACACCATCCAACAATCACCATCCAACCATCCAAGGCATCCCCAGAAGAAGGAAAAGATTGTGCAAGAGGAGGCACATAGATTCCCCACAGGAATCTCTAACATCGGATACGGATTTGGATGAAGCAGAAGGGTCCCCACGGTCCTCCTCTGAAGATGTCTCTTTTGCTGACATTTTAGAAATCTTGAAACAGAGGGGAGATTGGCAATCCCTTACCCCTTCTGCAGACGAATCGGTACTGCTGAAGGCATTTGGGGCTCAACCTTCTACCTCCTGTGGGAGACCCCTCCGTTTGATGAGCTTATGGATCTTATAGCCCGTAGAGCTTGGGAATCACCTGATACAGTGGAACCGGTCCCCCGTAGACCTAACAAATACATCACGGCCCCTCAAGACAAGAGTTACCTTACAAAAGGAGTTCCCATGGATACTATGGTGGTGGCGGCAGCCACTAAAAAGGAAATGTCCGAATCATCCTCCTCTGTCCATCCTCCTAATAAGGATTCTAGGACGATGGACAGGTATGGGAAGTGCGTATTTAGTTCTGCGACTTTCTCCATGAGATCGCTCAACTACCTTACGCATTTTACGCGTCTACAGAGAGATCTCCTTAAGGAACTCTGAGATACTCTCCAGGGTAACACAGATGCTGCTGTCTCCGAAAAAGTGACAGCACAGCTTAATACCCTCAACTCCATAGTGAACTCGTCCATGAGGCTTATTTCATACGCAGCCGAAGGATCGAGTAGGGCGGCAGCTTCGGCGATTGCTCTGAGGAGGCAATCCTGGTTGCGATTATGCTCCTTTGTGGAATCTTTCAAGTCTTCCTTTACAAATGCCCCCTTTGATGGTGCTTCCTTGTTTGGCCCCAAAGTAAAGGAGACCCTCACTAGGTGCGAGCAAGAAGGGAAGACCCTGTCTGCCGTAGGGGTCCATTTTTCCGCCCCATCTAGACCATACCCCAAAGGGAATAGAGGCGGAAAAATGTGGTTCCGAAAGACTCAGGGATCCTTTCAGCCCACTCAGAGTGATACCCCCTCCAGAGGCAGAGGAGGGGCAAGAAATGGAAGACGCCGCCCAGGCGGCAGAGGGGGTCCGCAAAATCAGGGCGACAGAGAGACCTTCTCTGGGAAGCCCTTCCAGCACTCCTGAGTGCAGGCCCGACTGTCCTACTCTAGAGGCAGTCGGGGGTTGCTTAACTTTATACCCGGAGGCCTGGCTAAATCTCACATCAGATTCCTGGGTAAAAAGCATAGTTACCAGAGGCTACAATATTCCCTTTATAAAAACCCCACCTGCCCCCAAAAAGCTCCCAGATGTTACACCCAGTCTGTGAAACCAGGCAGTCGTAGAGATAGAAAGGCTGCTCGAAAACAGAGTCATCCAACCAGTCCCGGTGGACCAAATAGGATCCGGAACTTACTCAAGGTTCTTTTTAGTTCCAAAGAAAACAGGGGACTGGAGACCAATTTTGGATCTCAGCAAACTCAACACCTTCGTGGAGAAGGCAAAGTTCCGGATGGTCACGCTTCAGTCGATACTTCCTTTCCTACAGGAGGGCGACTGGATGTGCTCTATATATCTCAAGGACGCGTACTACCATATCAAGATGGCCAGAGCGTCCAGAGATCATCTGCACTTCTGGCTGGGAGCCAGTCACTACCAGTTTCGTGCTCTGCCCTTTGGCCTCACTACAGCCCCCAGGGTGTTCACCAAATGCATGGCAGTAGTAGCGTCTCACTTGAGACAGATGGGATTCCGGGTGTTTTCTTACCTAGACGACTGGCTCCTCTCCGCCACCACCGAGTATCGCCTTGTGCAAGCCAGGGATTACACCATCAACCTTTGCTCCTCTCTAGGCATAACAATCAATTTTGGAAAGTCTGCACTATTGCCCTCACAGCGTATCTCATTTATAGGGGCAGATTTGGACACTTCCCTGGCTCGAGTCAATCTCCCCCCCATTAAGGGTATCAGCCCTCAGAACTCAAATTACTATCCTTCTTCAGAGCAGGAAAGTCCCTGCACGACAAATCCTATGAGTCCTAGGAATGATGGCAGCCTCCCTTAATTTTGTAGTACCCCTAGGCAGAATGCATATGAAGATTCTTCAATGTATGCTCTTCGCCCAGTGGTCATACAGACAGCTCCCACTGTCTCACCAGATCCTAATCACAGACTCTTGCAAACGAGACCTCCTTTGGTGGCTGCACAGTCAGGATCTAATAACAGGCCGACCGTTCATATTACCCAGTCCTACAGCGACTGTGACCACAGACGCTTCCCTGATAGGGTGGGGGGGGGCTTTTTCAGGGAAGAACAGTCCAAGGTCAATGGCCCAACTTGGAATACAATCTGCACATCAATGTCCTAGAGCTGAGGGCAGTGTTTCTAGTGTTGCAGCACTTTCACAAGTCCTTGCTTCTGGGAACGGTGACAGTTCAGACAGACAACATGTCAGTAGTCTGGTACATAAACAAACAAGGGGGAACCAGGTCCTATCCATTGTGCAGAGAGGCCCTCAGGATTTGGCAATGGGCTGTGTCCACCGTACGCTTTCTGATAGCAACGCACATCCCGGGGACATCCAGCGT
The DNA here is from genome assembly GCF_019279795.1 of Protopterus annectens. Lineage (NCBI taxonomy): Eukaryota > Metazoa > Chordata > Ceratodontiformes > Protopteridae > Protopterus > Protopterus annectens. Next base: position 1,724,695,261 of record NC_056739.1, on the reverse strand, counting down.
GATTGCGGACAGGTTGAGCAGAGCCATCCTGTTGCCCCACGAGTGGTCCCTCAAACCTCAAGTAGCAGAAATGATTTTCCTCAGATGGAGCCAGCCTTGCTGCGACCTATTTACATCCCCATTGAATGCCAAATGCAGAAGCTACTTTGCCCTACTACCCCCTCCGGGGGGCACCCCCAGGGACGCACTGGTACACGATTGGCCCCGGGTCTCCTGTACGCGTTTCCTCCTATCCCGTTAATCCCCAAATTCTTGCAGAAAGCCAAACGTCTGGAAAGGACCATCATTTTGATAGCCCCATTCTGGCCTCGACAAATCTGGTTTCCCTTTCTTCAAACTCATCAGGTGGACGAACCATGGATTCTGGACCCAGTGCCAGACCTGTTGACGCACTCGTCGGGAGTTCCCCACACATCTCTCAAGTCCCTCAAACTGACAGCTTGGCTGCTCCGCTTCCCGTCTTAGCCAGGTCAAACTTACTGTCCCCTGCAGTTCAGCAGATCATTGTATCTTCCCATAAGCCATCCACGAGGTAGTTATACAATAGCAAATGGAAGCGTTTTGCATACTGGGCCTCACAACAGGGTATAGATCCATCAGGGGCTCCAGTACACAAGATATTAGAGTTTCTTTCCACACTCTTTCAGGAAGGAGCTTCCACTTCCACAATAAGGGTACAGCTGGTGGCTATATCCAATTTTCATGTTGGTCTAGGAGATAATTCTGTCATGTCCCACAGACTTTGCAAAGTCTTTATGAAAGGTACATTTCACCTACGTCCTCCTTTTCATGATCCAATTGCCCCGTGGAATCTTAACCTGATGTTATCACGACTCATGCTGCCCCCATTTGAACCAGCCACCACAACTCTTCTAAAATTTTTATCATGGAAGACGCTTTTTCTGGTTACCATCACTTCCGCTCAGAGAGTTTTGGAGATGCAGGCTTTGTCTGTCCGGCCCCCATACATGATTTACATTGCGCACCAATCCATCCTTCCTTCCAAAGATTTGTTCAGTTCAAAACAATCAATCCATTGAACTACCCACCTTCTTTAAAAATCACTCTAATAAGCTGGAATACATGCTGCACAAGTTGGATGTCCACAGACAGCTAAGATTTTACTTAGGACTAAGGAATACAGAAAATCAGACCAACTATTTGTATCTTATGCTGACCAAAAAAAGGGACAAGCAATAGCGAAAGTTACTTTATCCAAATGGCTATCGGATTGTGTAAATTTCATATATGCAGAATCAAAACAACAGCTCCCCTTTAATCCTAGAGCTCATTCTACGAGGGCAGTTGCTACTTCCTTGGCCCATGCCGCTCGCTTACCATTGGATACCATTTGTGCGGCGGCAACCTGGGCGAAACCACATACCTTTATTACCCACTACAAATTAGATAAAAACTCCAAAGACAGGGCTACGTTTGGTTCCACTGTTCTCAGGAATGTTCTCCCTTGAGCCACCCAGGATAAAGGAGCTAGGGACGCTTACCCGTGTGTAAGAACAAACAGCGAGATCGAACAATTTCACATAAAGAAGTTATGTTCTTACCATAACATTCCATGTGAATTGTTCATCTCGCCTTTGTTCTTACATTTCCCCCCTCCATCCCCCATCCTGTGGTCTAGGAGAACGGGCATGTCTTGAGCTGAGTTCGGTCTTCTCTACATGTGGCTGTTCTTGAGCTTCCTGCTGTACTTCAGGTATGGCATCTTTTCTCCTCTACTTTATGATACAGTATTAGACAGTGTAGTAGCTTTTCTGTGCGCTAGGGCTTAGAAACTAGTAGGGTTCTTCGAGTGTTAGCAAACTAGATCTGAGGGTTGACACCAGAGGATCATGGGATAGCACTGTGCCTCGAGCTTTCTCGAAGATGCGAAGCTGGTGATGTGGCCGACTCATAGCCGAGGATCGGCTCCTAACCCGTGCGTAAGAACAAAGGTGAGATGAACTATTCACATGGAATGTTATGGTAAGAACATAACTTCTTTTTTTGTGATGTCTGTTACTCTTTGAAGGCCCTGTGGCCGAGGCACTAGAGATTATTAAATTCTTTGTGTGTGGATCAGTAGCCTGTTTATTTTATTTATTTATTTTTCAGTTTGAGGTTGTGCCTGTTTGCTAATGTAGTCCATCACCAATATGAACTGTGCCGGTCTCGGAGCTAAACCCGGATGCACACCCACTGGAAACTGTTCTGTGCGACTGAACACTGTTCATACACGAATCCTTGGGTCCTGTACTGTTCTGGGACTTCATACCATGACAGAACTTCCCAAATCAACTTTCTTGGGACCTTGTCATATACTTTCTCCAAGTCTAGGAATGCCCAGTTAGACTCTCTTCTCATCTCTAGCTTCTTCTCAACTATGTCTCACTGCAAAACATCAGGTTGGTTATGCTGCATTCTAATCTGAATCCAAGCTGCTTATTTACCATCTTACGGGTAGCGTTGTTGCCTCACAGTATGACTTCCTGTTCAATTCTCAGCTAGAGCGTCTTCTGTGTGGAGACGTGCGTGAATGGGCGTACCTTCGTTGAAGGTTGTGAGTCAGAGCTGGCAACTCGGCACGTAAAAATCTACAGCCAATCATTAGCGGACCGGAGTTCCGCTGTGGCGAACCCTAACTAGGAAAAGCCGAAAGACACAACAACAACATTCTACTGCTGTTCATGTTCATTTATCAATGATCCTCTCCAAAACATTTCTGTGTGCCAGGAGTTTGGTACCTCTGCATTGCTCACAGTTGTGGATGCCCCCTTTGTTCCTGTACATTGGCTCTAGTATGTTCATTCTCTAGTCAACTTGGATATGCCTTTCTCACCATACTGCTATGACTACCCTCAGGAGCGATCTGAGCCTGCTGTTTTCCCTGGCTTCATTTTCCTTATTGCTGTTCTTTCTCTTCTTTCATTGTAGGCTGTGTCTGGGGCAGTACAGCTTCTTTGAGGTTGTCTTCATTTAGTAACTGCTGGAAGTACTCATTCCATCTGCCTTTGATGTCCTGTAACTTGGTGAACAGGTTGTTCCTACCATCCCTTAATAAAGGGTGCCTGACAATCTTTTTTATCTTTCTATCTTTGCCTTATAACATGATAGTCTCTTTATACCATCTACCGAGTCATTTCCAGAAGCTGGTAGAGTGCCTGTGATGCCTTGTTCTTTGCTGTTGCAACTCCTGTATTGGCCTTTTTGTTAGCCAGCCAGTATTCCTTCTTAGCCTGGCCCATGTCTTCTGTCACCTTTTTTTCCTACACTCATTCTTTCTTTTGTTGACTTCCTAGATGTCTGCATTCCACCACCAGCTTTCCTTATGCACCTTGCAGCCATACCTGTTTGGCCACATCTGTTCTATAGCCCTTACATGTGCCATTTTGAGGCACTGCCATTCTTCCTCAATTCCACCCATTTATTCTTCTTCCTGAGGTTCTAGAACCCTGAGTGATTCCTTGAACGCATGTGCTTTCTATCCAGTCAATGTCCAGGTCATCATCCTAGTCTATGTTGACCTTAGAGCCTTCTCTGACCACTGCTTGTAGCTGATTGTGGCAACCAGTGGTTTGTGCTGTGTCAGCTGTTTCACTGGGGATGACTTTGCCATCACTTATTCTACCCCAATGCTCTTTCCTTACTTAAGAAGTCTACCCGAGTTGCAAGTTGGCCACTGTTGTATGTGATCTTGTGACTGTCTGTCTTGCTGAACCATGTGTTGGCCACCATCAAGCCATTTGCCATACAGAAGTCTAGAATGGCCTCTCCTCCTTTATTCCTGTTGCCCCATCCGTGTGGACCCAGGAAGTCCTCATATCATATTCTGTCTGTCCCAATATGTGCAGTCAAGTCTCCCATTATCGACACCAGTTCTTGTTTTCCTGCTTTATCTAGCAGACGTTGCAGCTGCTGTCTGAATTAACACTTTTCCTCAGTATTACAGCCCTGCTATGGAGCATATTCTATTATTAATAATGATGTATCCTTACACTGTAGTTTCATTGCCATGAGCATGTCACTAATTCTGGTAACATCCCTTACTGCCTTATGAAGCCACTCTCTCACCACTGTTTCCACACCTGAGTTTACTACTCAGGATCCCAAGCCAAGTGGCTTTGCTGCACTGCCTTTTCATCTTGTCTGGATACATACAATGTCTAGCCTCTTCCTTGCCATCATGTGGTACAGTTCCAAGCTGCATCCTGTCAGTGAACCTACACTGAGTGTAGCAATCCTTAGTTCATGTTAGGTAGGGTGATTGATTTTACATCCATGCTGGGCAACAGAACACCAGCCAGCTTATTGACACAGGGTTGCTGGATTTTGACAGGCACACACTGGCCAACAGGGGTAGGTACACTCCTCCCATCATTAGCCAGGGAACCAGGCTAATGATGGGAGGGGTACATACACCCCTCCCATCATTACCCGGTTTCCCTGGCATAGAGTACATCCTCAATTCGCTATTATTGGTAAATCAAATTATGCCAGATAGACGGCTCCAAAAACACCCAGAAATTTGTTGTTAGAGCTTTTGTTCATCCACAATTGTGGATGAACGAAAGCACTAACAACAATAAATTTCTGCTTGTTTTTGGAGCTATCTGGCATCATTTATTTTACTAGTTGGTTAAAAGTTTGTTGGTTATTACTGATAAATCCCCATACCCATGTTTGGGGGACATTAGTCAACATGATTAAACCACCTGGAGCCAATTTTTACACTGCCAAGTGGCTAACCCTGACATGGCATGCATTCTGTGATGCACATTCTTCTGTCTTGAGGTTACTGTGCACCACAGTTGGTGCCCATGCTGGTTGGTCTATGCAGCTCTTACCCTATAAGCACCATCAAGAGTTAGTGCTGCTGCCCATCACTTCATTTTGGATGAGTGTGAGGTGGAAACATTCAGCATGTTTTTGTGAGGTGGAAGGAACCCCACTGAGACACTGGGAAAACATGCAAACACCATGCAGCCATTGACTGGAGGTCAGAAACTAAGCTTGCATCTTGTACTTGAGGCAAAGATCTTAACCATTATGCCAACTAGTCTTCATTAGAAACAAGAACAGAAATGCTTTTTTTTCCCTTCCTTTCATAATCCTCTAGAGAGAAAGGAAACTTTGTTTCAAGTCAATATATCCTGCTTTATTTGAATCTTTTATCCACTTGGATTAAAAACCTATACAGACTCTCGTGAACTGGAAAAGAGAAAACAGCTAGAGACAGAAGAAGGTGGTGGAAATAGTATAAACTGTCAACAACATAGAAAGCAGATGATGGACATTTCAAGGGAAGGATTTCATGAAAAGCCCTTTCTATGATAATGTTCTATAAAAAAGGAGATTAAACTGTTTTCAAAGTGGAAAATTATGCTAAAATGCCTTGGGGGTATTGAATAAGTATGTACTTAATAAAGGATAAATATACGAAAAAGGATGGGATAGTCTCAGGATGAGAGTTCCGTTCAGAAATCAGTAAATGCTCAGAAAATTGCTGTCTGATATTAATACATAAACACAATAGAGTTAAGTATTATAAGTCAAAATTTTAATCAAAATAAAAATTTATATTGAACTGAATGGGACTCTAATGGAAGCACCTGTTCTCAAAGTGCAAACTGCCTTTATGTTTCTTTTAATAAAAGTACTATGACAATCCAGAAGGGGGTGATTGATGAATAAAAATGGAAAGGAATGTATTATGTAATGGAAACCAGTAGATAGTATTGTTCTGGTAATGTATGTAGTAGGTCTATGAATGTGTACAGTTGTAATGATATAAGAATGTTAACAGTGAAGGTAATTTGTAATTGCAAGAGGGTACAAGAGGTAACTAAAATGTAAAGCATGCGCAATGGAAAATTAAAACATTAGGTCTGCAACTGTTAATGAGAGCATAACTGATGCATTTTATTTCTTTGTCAAATGTGTTATAAAGCTTCAGAGTGAGGTATGCACAGACTAAAATGTCTCTGGTATTCCTGAAAGGTAATTTACCTTTGACAAGCTCTGCTAGATAGTAAGAGGATGGAGACACTGTGTCTGGATAGTAAAGCATAGCCTTGTACTATTAGCTGCAGAATCTGAAATACTTATTGGCAATATAATAACACAAAAATAGAGGTACAATTTGAGAAATAAAATACTGCAGGCAAGAAAATAAGCAGATTAGAGATTTATAATACTTTTTTATTTTGCCTTTCAAGAGTTTATAAAATAGCAGAAAAAGTTTAAAATGGTTATTTATACTGCACATCAGATCTATTGCTTTCTAAAAATATGTATATAGTTAATATACTGTTTATTTCTTGGTTCAAGAGGGAATTTTTGATTTTTAATAAGAGACCAGGTTCAGTAAAAGACAATGCTACAGAATAAAATGTATATAAGGGCACAAATAATGATAAAAACAGATTATGAATGACCAGTTTGTAACAAACAGACAAGGACCATAAAGTAGAATAAAATGTAATCTTTTTGATGGCACACTGACTTACTGGTTTGAAATATTACAAAAGTCAAGAAAAAGTCTCTGGAAGAGTACTGTTATGTATCCAAAAGGTTTAATAAAACATATATAGTAAAATCACACAAATATCAAACAGGTTAGCGCTTTCGGGTGTTGACCTTTCATCAGACAAAGAACAAATGTTACAAAGCACTATTTAAAACAATATGCAGCCAATCAGAGATTAATAAAAAAAATGCCTATTTCTTAAGGTGGATTTAATAGGAACTACATCATTTAAACCTGGGTTCCTATGTGCAGTGAACTCTATAATCTTTCTGGATTCAATTAATTCAGTATATTGTTTGATGTCTCCTCCCCTCTTGTTTAATCTCACATTAACTATGGCCCCAAAGCCAAAGCAGTGAGTGGGATTGTCTTTAATATGCCTAAAGAGGGCATTATGTATGTCACTGTTCCTAATGCTAGACAAATGTTGTAATATCCTTACTTTAAACATATTATTGGTCTTACCCACGTAAAAACATGGGCAAGACTTACAATTCGCTAAATATACAATGTCTTTGGTTCTACAAGTAGCCCTGGCTTTTAATGTAAATATTATATTAGTAGTGGGATGAACAAAGGTAGTGCCCTGAAGGATATAAGGACAAGCCTTACAAGAGCCACATGGCTTACTGCCTATTTGTGAAATAGGGGTAGCAGGATCAGTGATTTGTTCCCCACACAGAATGTCTTTTAAACTCTTGTTTTTCCTAAATCCAAACATTGGAGAGGGACCAACAATAGTATTAATCCTGTCATCACTAGTAAGGATGTTCCAATTTTTCTTTATAATCCCACTGATGTCTTTGATATTGCTACTATATGTGAACATAACCTTAGATCCAACATCATTGGCTGTTACCTTAGGGGACTTGATTAATCTGCTGTCTGGTCGATGTAGCCAAGGTTTATATTTATAACCCCTTTTTTCTTTATTTTTCTCTAATATGCCTTTAACTAAGGACTCATTGTATCCCCTATCAATAAATAAACCTTTTAAATTATCTAGTTCCCCATTAAAGCAAGTATCATCCGTACAAATCCTAGATATCCTGGCCAGTTGTCCATGCACTATATTAGAAAAAGTGTATCGCGGATGCATGCTGTCAAATGTCAGAAGTGTGTTTTTCCAACATTCCTTCTTATGCAATGTTGTGGAGAAACCTAGGGTTGTTTGTACTATTGAGACATCTAAAAAGTCTATTTTGGTATAGGATGTTTCCTTCGTAAACCTAAAGAATTCAGTGGTAGAATGTAAAAATGTAATGAAAAGTTCTAGTGTGGTAATGTCCCCCTTCCACAAAATAAAAACATCGTCAACAAAACGCTTATAGAGTTCTATATAGGGTTTCCATACATTGTTGTTAAGGATATATAAATTCTCCCAGTAGGAAAGCACTAAATTTGCATAGGAATTAGCACAGGGTGTGCCCATGGCTACACCCTGTGCCTGCCTATATACATGCTTCAAACCCAGAAACACATTATTCTCCAAAACCAACTTTAACATTGTGGTAATCTGGGTGATGTTATGGTCAGTAGCTCCATTATCCCTCAAAAGTGTACTAATGGCCAAAATGCCATAGTCATTATTAATGACAGTAAAAAGACTCTGCACATCAAGTGTAACCATAAGGTAACATAACTTGGGAGTAGCCCTATCTACCTCCCCAAGTGCCTTCAAAAATCCACCCGTATCTAAAAGTATGTTATCCATTTTTTCAACATAGGGTCTAAGTGTAATCTCTAACCAAATGGAAGCATTCTCTGTAACCCATTTCCTGCCTGACACTATAGGTCGTAAAGGGGGGTCCGTCAAAGACTTATGTATCTTTGGTAGCCCTTTCAAAAGGGGTGTGACCACACCTTCCACCTTAAGGTAATTGTAAAGTTCCTTGTTGATGACCATGTCATTTAAAAGTTGTTCCAGGGTTTGGTGTACTTTTTCTATTAGATGTTTGACCATTAAAGGATTCATAGGGACATATGTGCAAGAGTCAGAAAGTAATTGTGTCAATTTATTATGGTAAAAGATGGTATCCATTACAACTATGGCACCTCCTTTATCAGCCATTTTAATAGTAATTTCTCTATTTTCACTCAAATCTTGAAGAGCCTGTCTTTGGGCTAAAGTTAAATTATGATATTTATGGGTGTAACCTTTATGAAAATAGTCTAACAAATCTTGTTCACAAGCATTAACAAACAATTGCAAAGAAGGTGTAAGTGGGGGAACAAAAGTACTGGGCTGTCTTAGTGCAGGCTTTTGAATTACATTATTGCCAAACATATTCTTAAGTGCTACACCCCTACAGAAAAGCATGATATCCATCACTATTTCCTGATAATTGCTCTCTCTACTAGGAACAAACGACAGACCTTTATTTAAAACATAAAATTCTTCTGTAGTCAAAACATGTGTTGACAAATTAAAAACAATATCACCACTATCATGATTACCAGAAATAGTCACTCTAATGTCCTCTGTTTCTTTCGTGGGTCCCTGCCCTCGCTCAGTGAGCGCTTCCACGATCCTTGCTTCTTTTTCACTGGAACAGGTAGTACATCCAAAAAATGTCCAACCAAGTGTGTTTTAGGTCGTGCCCCTAAACGTGAACCATTAGCTGTGGCTAGATCCGTTGGATTCGCTGTCAAAGGTAAAGCATGATCTGTTTCTGAATTCAACGAGCAGACAGTCATATCCTTAACGTCTGTAGAACGAAGAGTTGCTGCCATACCTTCAGAAGTGTGTTCAGCGTCAACTGCTATCACTACGTTGCTAGCTACGTGGTTCCTCTAGGGGAGTGGACAAACGCATAGTACTCGCTGACTCAGGATGCAACGTACCATTATCGGAGGTAACAGACGTAAATGGAGCAGTCAAAAGAGATTTATCAGAGTTCCTATTAACGGATCTATTTCTATTAAACACAGCTTCTGACATTTGACAGCATGCATCCGCGATATACTTTTTCTATATAAACCTTGGCTACATCGACCAGACAGCAGATTAAGTCCCCTAAGGTAACAGCCAATGACGTTGAATCTAAGGTTATGTTCACATATAGTAGCAATATCAAAGACATCAGTGGGATTATAAAGAAAAATTGGAACATCCTTACTAGTGATGACAGGATTAATACTATTGTTGGTCCCTGTCCAATGTTTGGATTTAGGAAAAACAAGAGTTTAAAAGACATTCTGTGTGGGGAACAAATCACTGATCCTGCTACCCCTATTTCACAAATAGGCAGTAAGCCATGTGGCTCTTGTAAGGCTTGTCCTTATATCCTTCAGGACACTACCTTTGTTCATCCCACTACTAATAAAATATTTACATTAAAAGCCAAGGCTACTTGTAGAACCAAAGACATTGTATATTTAGCGAATTGTAAGTCTTGCCCATGTTTTTACGTGGGTAAGACCAATAATATGTTTAAAGTAAGGATATTACAACATTTGTCTAGCATTAGGAACAGTGACATACATAATGCCCTCTTTAGGCATATTAAAGACAATCCCACTCACTGCTTTGGCTTTGGGGCCATAGTTAATGTGAGATTAAACAAGAGGGGAGGAGACATCAAACAATATACTGAATTAATTGAATCCAGAAAGATTATAGAGTTCACTGCACATAGGAACCCAGGTTTAAATGATGTAGTTCCTATTAAACCCACCTTAAGAAATAGGCGTTTTTTTTATTAATCTCTGATTGGCTGCATATTGTTTTAAATAGTGCTTTGTAACATTTGTTCTTTGTCTGATGAAGGGTCAACACCCGAAAGCTCTAACCTGTTTGATATTTGTGTGATTTTACTATATATGTTTTATTAAACCTTTTGGATACGTAACAGTACTCTTCCAGAGACTTTTTCTTGACTTTTGTGGTTTCCTTTTGTGCTCTCTGGTTGAGATATCAGCATCAAGCATTTGTTTTTGGATTTGGTTTGAAATATTAATAGCTTTGTTGATAATAATAAACAAGAGAAGGTACTGACCTATTTTTATATTAGTAATGTGCAGGTAATTATTTTACAGGAAACATATTTGAGTCATACATCACATGTAACTTCTGTAAAGAAAAGTGGAAATGAGGCTTTCTTTGTGGAATAAAAAGGAAAATGAAAGAAAGGGACCTTAATTAAAATGGGCATTTGCATAAAGATTGAGGCACAAAGGTCAAGCAAGGATAATTTATAACACTGCAAGACTGTTGGCAGGGTGTTAGAATTACACTGGCAACATTATACAATCTACCCAAAGTTGTGTTACAAGATATAAGGAATATTACGGGAGAATTTATAGCCTTTTATCAATGATGTATTAAATAGCAGAGATTGGAACACTATGCAAAATAAGGAAGATGTCTGGAATGCCAAGATACTGTAGAATACTGACTGAGGGTTGGTATTTATTTAGAAAAATATATGCATTTAGGCTTGTGAGCATAATAAAAATAAGATGGAATGAAATGGGTTATACATATTTTTCAGGGAGTTATTGTTCCTGAGTAAGACAGTGATGCATGTCAAAAGAATACTGTAAGATGCTATGAGCCGTGAAAACACCATCTACTGATTGTGTTAGAAGATACACCTGTACAAAGTGAATTTTATAAGCAAGTAAAATTGTATTGTGATAAACACTGGCATTTTTCAGTATTACTTTTTCTAAAGGAATCTATTTACTGATAGATGATCAAAGTTTAGCTGAAATGTATTAGATTTGATGCAAAGCAGTAACGACCTTGCAAATAACTGGGATAATTGTAAGTTGAAGATTAGAAACATGGTGCCAATGAAAGCAAGTGACATATGGAATAACAGCCACAGTAGGTTATCCAGTGAGCTTAAACAAAGTAAGGGATTTACAGAACAAAACAGACAAGTGGAACACAACTTGGAGAACAGTTGAAAGAAGCTGCAATTTCTATGCAACAGTACATAGAAAACAACATTGAATGTAAAGTAATGATTTTAAAATGACTATTTTGACAATAACTGTAGAACAGTAAAGGATGATATCAGAAATTAAAAGAGTGACAGGGTATAAGTCGATCTACGGAAACTTAAGAATGTAATGGTGTATTATTACAGTACACTATATGAAAAAAACATATACATACATTTTTATATATACCTATATTCTATAGATATATATATATAGAGAGAGAGAGAGAGATTTATATATAGGCATCTTGCAAGAAATTGTATTCAGTAATGGGTTTGATCAGTGAGGAATGAAGTGTTCAAATGATCTCATTCACTAGTCTTTACCTTTGTAATATTACAGAATGTTTTCATTTTTTGTTAGGTTTCTACTGGTCAGGATGTAATCTGTTATATACAAGTATCACAAGTTCTTATATAATGGTGTTTTTATGATATCACCATCTAGTTTATAAGCACAATTTCTGTAAGTAGCCTAAAAGTAACGCACACATAAGGCCAACTGCTGAAGCCTTTCTGAATAGCCTTGATTTTCTTTTGTGAGAAGAGTTAGCATATATGCATAAGTATCATATTCATGTAGATATGCCAGAATAGGCAAAGGGTTTTACTCCAGGATGTTTTTGGTTCCAAGAAAGGATGGCTCTTGGAGGCCAATCCTGGATTTGTCTGTACTCAAGCTATTCTTCAAGGTGCCTACCTTCAAAATGCTCACCTTGCATCACCTTCTACCTCTCATCCTCCCCAAGCCTTCATGATATCCCTGGATCTGAAGGATGCTTACCTTCATATTCATATTCACCCCAGTTACAGGAAGTTACTACACTTTTCCATGGGTTCCTTGCATTGTCAATTTTCTGCATTGCCATTTGGGCTTTCTACAGCCCCCAGTGTATTCACAAAGTGTCTAGCTCTACTACTGTAGAGTGCAGGGCATTCAAATATATTTATACCTAGACAACCACTTGATACTTCACCAGGATTGCCACACCCTCCATCAACACCTTAGGCATATGGTGTCCAATACTCTGGAAAACCTAGGGTTCACTGTGAACCAGGAAAAATCTCATCTGGCACCCATCCAAGACCTGGTTTTCTTGGGGTGTAGGATAATAACATACTAGATGGGAGTCTTCATCCCTTGCCAGAAGGTGGAATCCATCACACATTACCTCAAAACACTCTATCTCCAAACATTATCATCCGGGGAATATCTGAGGGTCCTAGGCCACATGGCATCCTTGATACCCATGCTCCCCTTAGCAAGGCTGCATATGAGAAAATTTCACTGGGTTCTGAGGAGTCTGTGGAACCAACATTCACACCCCCTGGATGCACCTCTACCTCTCCTTCCATGCCTGAAAAAAGAAGTGCAATGGTGGATTGCAGCCATACGCTGCAACCAGGATACATCTTTGCAGACCCCCACACCCTCACAACAAATCTTCATAGATGCTATAGACCTGGATTGGGGAGCTTTCCTGCAAACCCACAACAAACAAAACAAAGTTCAGGGAGATTTGTCCTTCTTCAGACGAAGGGATAACATCAATATCAAAAAAATGAGGGCCCTTCTCTTAGCCTTGCAAACCTTCCATCCAGTTCCTCAACCAGGCACCTTAAAAGTTGTCATGGACAAATATGACTGTTCTGTGGTATATCAACAAATGGGGGGGGGCAAGGTCCTACCCACTCTGCAGCCTGGCAATTCAGATTTGGTACCTAGCAGCAGAACTGCACATCCATTTGCAAGCAGTGTACATTCCTTCAGCAGAGAATGAGATGGCAGATACTCTCAGCAGAACCACTGCACCCTCTCATTAATGGATGCTTCACAGGGAGGTGTTTTTGGATCTCATTCACAGGTGGGGTATTCCTCAGGCAGATCTGTTTACCTCCTCCCAGAACAGCAAATGCCTCTGTTTTGCACAATGGATCCACTTCCACCGGCATGGAGACTTGATGCTTTCTCTTTTATCTTTATGCCTTTTCACACCTTCACACTGACTCAAAGGGTCCTTCTGAAAATTCAAAGCGACAAATCAAAAATTCTGCTGATGACCCCCTTTTGGCCAAGACAGCATTGGTTTCCCCTTCTTCATCTGCTAGCCAAGGATAATCACCACAGGTTATGACATCGATTCAACCTGTTCACACAAGACAGGAGGTCACTTGTACACCCTCAGGTGCTCAACTCAAAATCACTCTATGGGTGGTATTCTGATCCCCTTCAGAAACCTATATTCAGAGGACGTACTCAATGTCCTGCAGGATTCAAGGAAACCTAGTACCAGGAGAAATTGTGGCAAAATGGAAAAAAATTCTCCAGGTGGTGTCAAAAGAAAAAACAGGACCCCTTTCTTATTCCTGTACCTATGGTCCTTTCTTACTTGTGTGAGCTTCTACATTCAGGGCTGACTGACTCTTCTGTTAAAGGCACACTTGTCAGCCATTTCCACCTGTCTCCCCTTGGTTCCTCCTCTGGCATCCAGATTAGAGGTAAAACTATTCTTAACAGGGGTCCTCCTTATTAGACCACCTAGAAAACTGATACCGCCTTCATGGGACCTTTAATTTTGTCTTTGGAAAAACTCACACTACCTCCTTTTGAACCAGCTCACTCACCATCTCTGAAACTATGCACTTGGAAAATAGTACTATTTATTTATTTTATTTATTTATTTAACATTTGTTGACCGGGAATGTCCGACTAGGTTCCACAGAGCCTGTTTTCAGCGGAGGCCCGGGGAGAAATGCTCCAGATGCATGTCTTTGGAATGTCTTTGGAGTACTACTGGTAGACCTCACCCCCACCAGGAGGGTCTCTGAAATCCAGGCCTTGATGGCTAACCCCCCTTACCTCATTTTCCATAAGGTCAGGGTTTCCTTCAAGATGAACTCCTCCTCCATGCCTAAAGTGGTTAATGAACTGTCCTTAAATCAAGCCATTAACCTCCCTGTTTTTCCCCTCAACCTCAGAATCCATCTGAAAGAACCTTACATTTCCTTGGATGTTCATAGGCAGCTTGAGTATTTTCTGAACAAGACCAAATGCATTAGAAAGTCTGACCAGATGTTTGTCTCCTTTCACCCAAGGGGCTTGCGGAAAGGCAATCTCTAAACACACTATTTCTTTATGGATTTCTAAAGCTATCTCTGCCTGTTATCCCTTTCATGGAAAGGTTTTTAACTACCAATATGAGAGCACATTCTACTAGGTCAGCTACCTCTTCAGCAGCCTTTTTCAGGGGGTGGACTATGCTTCCATACTGGAAGCGGCCACCTGATCCTCAGTTCATACCTTTACCAAGCACTACAAGTAAGACTTGGTCTCTAGAGACAGAACTGGGTTTGCTAGTTCAGGTTTGCAGGGTCTCATAGACCAGGCCCCTCTACCTTCCTCCCAGGACCATGTCTAAAGCTTGGGTACTCTCTTTACAGCTATCAATGCGGCAGCATGAGAATAAAAAGACATAGGATAGTTGTGTAAGAACTTACCATATCGTTAGATGTCCTTCTCTTCCATGTTGCAGTATTCAGTCCACCCCCCTGCACAACCCGCTCTGGCTCTGTTTTGTCCATCTGTTGTGACTTTCCCTACTTTCTCTCCATCCAAACAGGACACTGTAACAGGCACATACATTTATTGGGTTCCTTTGGCTTGGTGGCATATGTGGGTCTGAAAAGCTTCATTCCCTTGCTCCCCAGGGGTACATCTGTATACAGCAGTCATTTCTGAAAGGGGTATGTGCAGACATCACTTTTATAGCCGATGTGTGTTTATGGCTCTGACAAACAATGCAGCATGTACCTCTGCTCCTAAGACTTTGGTATACTGGCCAGATGTCTAGTGCTGCTGGCAGCAACCTCCCTACAGTTATGAATACTGCAACATGGAAGAGAAGGACATCTAAGGTTATGGTAAGTTCTTACACAACTATTCTTTGTGTTTATTAAACAGCTGCTGTATAAACAGATTTTTCTCTTGAAATATAATGGGTGTAATAGGCTAGGCTTAAAATTAACCTCGTGTCAGTAGCCTAGTATTCTCCTGTAAACCTAAGTTTGCATATTCCTGCCATGTGCCAGTTCAGTTTCATTGAGTAGGTAAGCAATTTATCAGTAGGGATCCTTTATTATCAAATTACAAATGTGATAGATTAAAAAAAAATGAAGTAATGATGTGTGTGTATGTATACATACACTCATGTGTGTATATATATATATATATATATATATATATATATATATATACACACACACACACACACACACACATTCACACGTGTGTGTGTGTGTGCGCATCTTGTCACAGAGATGTCCGTCCTTAATCACTGCTGCAGTATTGCTTACCACAGAGAGATCCTGCCAAGGGTAGTCATACATCCAGCCAGCATACCAAAGCCTGGGCCCTTCTGTGTGCTGTACATCAAGTATATGTCCTACATCCAAAGTGTAAGGTACATCAGTGATGTATGAGGGCAAATCCCTCTGAACTTCTATACTGACAGTCTGAACTCAGCATATTGTAGCCAGTCTGGTTATAGTTTACTAAGCTTTGGGCAGATAAATACCTTTTTTTTGGGGGGGCTCCTTTTTCTTTTAGCTTGTTTCATTTAAGGTACACGTCATCCAGAAAGGGGAAATGTGAAAGTGGGACACATATTCCCCATAAGGACAGACAAAAGTGCTTTTTTTGTTTAGGTGTGGAAGACAACTCTAAAGAGTGCTCTGTTTGCCAAGCCTTCATTCCTAAGACCCTACACAGATGTAATTCCTCTCTTTCAGTCTATCTGGGAAATCAACTGCTTAAACTCCTTTGTAATCTTCCTGCCTGGACATCCAGCCAACTTTGAAGAAACAGTTGAAGAAATTAAAACTGGAGACCTGCTGTCCAGCCTCTGCCAGACATCTCCATTGTGT
This sequence comes from Protopterus annectens, assembly GCF_019279795.1. Classification (NCBI taxonomy): domain Eukaryota; kingdom Metazoa; phylum Chordata; order Ceratodontiformes; family Protopteridae; genus Protopterus; species Protopterus annectens. The sequence goes on along the minus strand of NC_056739.1, from coordinate 1,724,678,866 downwards.
TTGATGAAGAGACCATGAACAGTCCAATTCAGATCATAACCCCATTGAAGGCCGATTTGAGACATGCAGTTCACACATCCTCTGAGGTTGAGCCAATGGCCATTGAGGGCAAGGAGGGAGAAACTTGGCTGTAATTTCAGAATGACCTAGGGGAATTCGACAAATTTTAGTGAGAGAAGAAGTCTAAGATTATTTAATAGAAATACATCGGGGTTCAGAACCTCTAAATTTGTCAGGGCAGACATCTCTGTTAAAAAGAAATGAAAAATACTTGCTGCTATTGCTAAGGACTCCCCCCAAAATATGGCAAGATTTTTACCCAAGGTCTTTTTAATGCCCTGATGGCTTTGAAGCCTTCCCAGGGTGTTCATTCCCTTCTCCTGTAGGAATTCCTTCTACTTCTGCTCCTTCAAGAAAAACTAGGGAGATGACCACTTATGGTGAGGAAGATTTAGATTATGGGGAAAAGTCTTTAGTTTATTTTTCCCCAGATTCATTCACCTCTTAATTGGGTACTGATGAGGAGCACTGTCTTTCTTCTGACAATGCCATCTTTCAAATGATAGACCATTTTAAATGGAAAATCTCTAAGATGTCCAAGATTCAAAAGTTATATCTCCTCCAAATGGATTCCCCTAGACCTTCTGCAGTGCCTCTTGTCCTTGTGGCTGTGTTAGGCACCTTCACATCTGTTTTTCAAGCCCCTGAGCTTCAGCTTCCTGCTCCTAAAAAGCCAGACAGGTTTTGAGGTTCCTGAGGCTCAAAAGTTTCTTAATAAGAATCCCTCATCAGACCTTTCTGTTATTTCTCTCTCAACTGACAAGCCCATTAAGCTTTTTTCTTAGAACCCATTGGCAAAAGGTTTTATCTATAATTCACAGCAGCTACCACATGGTGTGATAGTCCCTTTCTACCTTTTCAGGCATTCTTCAACCTCCTCTTTGCCAGCTGCCTCATTTTCTACTACTTTAAGATTGTTTTGCCTCTATCCAGCCAGTGTCTTCTTGCCAGATGGGCAAGGGTGTCTGTTCATGATTCCCAAAAAGGAGGTTTTCGGAGACTCATTGAGGACCTCCTCTTTCTCAACACTTTTCTGAAACTTTCCTGTTTCAAAATGTTGGCGGTTCAGTCTGTATTTCCAGTGCTTCTACCTCAGGGCTTTCTGGTTTCTCTGGACTTGAAGGGATGCCCAGCTTCATATTCCTATTCATCCTCTTTCTGGGATGTTTTTACAGTTCTCTGTTTCTTCCTTGCATTGTTAGTTCTGTGTTTTGCCATTTGGCCTTTCTACAGCCGCAAGGATATTTATCAGATGTCTAGCCTTTGACATAGTCTTTTGCAGACTTCATGGCTTTCAGATATTTCCTTACCTGGATAACCTTCTCATTCAGGCTCCTCCTCAGTAGGCTGTTCTTCAGTACATGGAATTCATCATGCTTCTGCTCCACTCTAACTTTAAAGATGTCATCTGTAATGCCTTCCCAGGGCAAGGTTTTCAACTCTTACTATGTCATCTTTTCTTCCTCCTTCCAATGTCTGACAGCTTTCTTTCAATACCTTCTTCCTGTGCAAGATATCTCAGCATGAGAGTTTCTAATATCCCTGGTATTTATGGTTCCATTTGCTAGGCTCCATATCAGGATGTTCCAGTGGTAGCTGAGGAATCTGGCTTCAGCATTGTCATCCCATGGACTTCCAAATTCCTCTTTTACCTTGCCTAAGGAAGGAATTTCTTTGGTGGATCAACCAGACATCTCTAAATCTAGGTCTTCCTTTTCTGGTATCTCCCCCTCTCAATAGCTGTTTACATATGCTTCAGACATAGCCTTAGGGCGGCTTGTTCCAACAGCATCAGGGTTCAGGGAGTCTTCCATATTCTGCCAGAAAAGAATGTAATGACAGACCATTTGAGTAGATCCAGGGCAGATCTTCACAAGTGGATGTTGTGCACAAAGGTTTTCCTGGACATTATTCATCAGTGGGGTACTTATTATATGGGGTTGTCATTCCTCAGAACAGACAGCTTCCTAAGTTGGTAAAACAAAATAAGGCAAGTCCGTGTAGCATTGACTTGTTTAATGTAATAACCTTCTTTCAACCAGAGTAAAAAGCAAAGCAGACTTGAAGCAAATATAACATAACAAAACAACGATACTTAGCGCTTTCACCTCTACACACCTGGGGTATCATCAGAGTATCCATTGTTAGGTTCACATTCCATTTAAATACCCAGAACTCATATCAATTAACCAATCACATCAACCCTAAACAATTTTATACACATATATTTTTAAAAAACAATTCTAGTCTAATATACTTAATATAATACAGTGACATACAATAAATACATACAATAAATACATAAAATATATTAAATATATTGAATATATATACCAAAACGTCTCACTTATTTACTACCTTTTATCAAAACTTGATTTGTTTTATTACTAATAAATACATAAATAATTGTTAAAACTTAAAATTTTTCTATAACTTTTAAAGAAATACTTCAAATGTGTATGTTGTATTTAAATACCTAATACTATGTAAAAGGATACAAAATTCTAAAAAAATTCACTAAAACTATTACTTAATTTTCATATAAAATGAGATTTATGTTTTAAAATACTAATTATAGAAATTTGTTCATTAATACCCGGTGGTCTGTTAGCATTTAGTCTTAACTGCCATAAACATTCTTTGACCTCCAAAAGAGTATTGTCGTCACCCCCTTTACTAAAATTGTATGGGACCCTGTCGATAATGAAAAAAAGAAACCTCTTAAAATCTTTACACCTAGTACTGTGATTGTATAATGAATTAGTACATTTTTTATTTTTGATGTCCCTGTTGTGTTCCATGATACGGTCTCTTAACCTCCTAATAGTTTTCCCTATATAGTATGCCTGACATGATAGACATGAAGCCAAATATACTACCATCTTTGTATTGCAATTACAAAACCCTGGACACTTGATGGACCTACCATAATTTTGAACTGCCACATATGGACCGTCATTTATAAACTTACATGTTTTACAGAATCCACATTTACTCATTTTAGAATTTTTATAGATATTGTTGTGACTACTTGTTTCGAAATGTTCTTTTAAATTTTTTCCTCTATTATATGTCACATTCGGATGTTCTCCAATAATATTTGATACATCTGGTGTATTTATAAACACACTTAACCATGTCTCATTTAATATATTTATAATTAATTTTGCTTCATCATTGTATGGTAAAATATAGGCATCAATTTTACTTTTATCTGTTTAATTTTTTCTGTTTGATTTGTTGTCCTGTCCTGATTTTAAGATAGGTTTATAGTAAATGTGTCTCTTGTGTAAAATCTCTTCCTTAACATTATTTAATAGTATGTGTGGATAATTTCTATCCTGAAACATCCCAACTAATTTATCAATTTCAATAGAGAATTTTCTGTCTTCTGTTATTATACGTGATAACCTCACCATTTGTCCTTTTACTAAATTCTTTTTTTGAAAATGTGGATGACTACTATTAAAATGTAAAAAAGAGTTGGAATATGTTTTCTTTCTGTAAATGTTTGATTGTATATCTTCATCATTCTTATAAAATAAAATATCCAAATATTCACACTTGTGACAAATTTTGTGTGAATCTCAAAAAAGTAGATGTAGTATTCAAAAATAATATAAATTCCATCAATTCATCTTTGTTTCCTTTCTAAAAAATTAATATATCATCAAGAAACCTACAATAAAGCAAAATTTTTGAAAAATATCTGGAAGTGAAGATTCTTTCTGTCTCCCAATTGGCTAACACTAAAGTGTCATATATGGGCGCACATCTTGCACCCATAGCCGCACCAGCCTTTTGCCTGTAATATCTTCCATCCATAAACATAAAATTGCTTGTTAAAACTAAATCCATCATGTCAACAAACAATTTACGTTTAACAGTGTGTATATTACTGTATTTAAGTAAACTTGTCTCAAACATGGTGAGGCCCTGTGTGTGTGGTATAACTGAAAATAAATTTACTACGTCTATAGTGACCATCAAAGTGTCAGTGTTTATAAGGGTTGTATGTTCCTTCACTACTTCTAGACAATGCCATGAGTCTCTGAGGATGTGTGGTAATTTACTTAAAGTATCCCTACAATTGACATCAATATAGCGGGCCATAGCTTCTAATTTATACCCTTTTGCAGAAACAATGGGTCTAAAAGGTGGATTGTTAACATTTTTGTGAATTTTTGGTATACCAAAAATAGATGGTGTAACTGGAAAATCAACTAAAAGATATTCATACTCATTCCTGTTAATCAAGCCTTCCATCATATATTCATATAGTAACCAATCCACCTTAGTGTATGCCCTACACATCTCATACCTAGATACTTCTTCATAGGTATTAGTATCACTCAGCATGTCGGTCATTTTGTTTAAGTAATCCATTTTAGTCATAACCACAACTCCCCCACCTTTGTCTGGTTTCATAACTCTATATCATCCTTTGTGAATTCCTTCAGACAAAATCTCTCAGCTGTAGTTAAATTGTCGTTCACTTTTGGTAAATTAGTCAAAATCCTTCGAAATTGTACCTCACATAGCATTTCAAATATATGTACAGCTGGATTTTGGGGGGGTATAAAGGTACTACTTCTTCTTAAAACAGGTTGTGTGGTCTCATAATTAGAAATGGCATTTCTGTCCGTAGCAAAAAATATTTTTAAATTCAATAATCTTGTAAACATTTTTAGGCTAATCAATGTCTTACCTATGTTCATTTTAAAACTAGGCACATAAGAAAAACCCTTTGTGAAAAGGGAGATATAGTCACCTCCAAATTCTGTATCAGTGTAGTTATATAAAGAAAAACCACCATCAATAATAGTTAAGCACCTTTCAATTAGTTCATTGTTTGGAGAATTTACTTCATAACTTACTTTATCATTGTTGTCTATACATAAATACTCTTCATTAATACACTTGGTATTACTGTTAATGAATTCATCAACATTTTTTGACAATAGTGTATTTTCATAATGTGTGCTGACAGTTGCAATACATTCACAACTTACATAACTACAACAAGAGTCTAATATTGTGAGTTTGTCCTGTACCTTTGAACATCCCTGTACTGATTCTGATATTGGTATTGCCCCTGATAGCGGTCGCATATTCGTTCTGACCTCCGTAATGTTGGTTCCTCTAAAAAAACTTTGTCATTGTCTTTGTTAGATAGATAACCTGTCCTGTTAAAAGTATGCTCTTTTTGTTGTTCACCTGTGTTACTATCATTGCGACCAGTCTGTTCAAAATTTGTCCTCTCATCAAGTTGTTTACTTCTAATATTATTTTTAAATTCTCTGAAATGGGTATATACCCTATTGTTTTTATAATCATTACTATCCCTATGTAGCTTGTTGTTTTTTATATCCAAGCCTTTGTTAACAAATCTGTCCACGTCATTAATAATGTTCTCAAAGCGATGCTTGTTATATTCAAACAGTAAGTCATTCTTAATACTGTTGTCTAATTTAGTTAAAACATCATTCAGTTTTGTCAACTTAATATTGTTATTTTTTATAATAAGTCTCAACAATTGCAAACCAACATTGTCAAATAATTGTAACAATTCATTAAATGTATCAGTGTTCTGTTCAAAACCAAATGGGAGTTTAAATATACGCAGCCCCTTTGGTACCTGTTTTATTTCTATACATCTTTCTAAAAACACGTTATCCATCTGTAATGATTTATACGTTTTAAGTACCTTTTCAAAATCCATTAATTGTCTATTCAAATTCCCCATGTCCTTGTTATTCGTTTTAACCACTGATGCAAAGCTGGGTGCTGTTAGTAAATCCTTAATGTCCGCATACTTGTTTGAAACCATGTTTCTTCTTTTAAAACCATCTCTAGTGTTCGTTTTGGCATTCGGAGGTGGAAATGTGTTGCCAACACTTTCCGTTCTACCTAAAAAGATTCCTCCTTCAGTTGAGCCCCTCGAACCATTACTAGTCGATGGATTGTTGTTCCCAGTACCAGGAGTAGAGTGCAACGTGAATAACTGTTCTTCCGTTTCCGTTAAAGAAACATTCACCCCATTTTCTAAGCCATTAATGTTTTTGGATCCTTGCTCATTGAGAGCAGCGATGAGACGTTTGGTTATATCTAAATGTTGCTGTAGTAGCTGCTCCATAACTGCACAAGCTCCACACAAGCCCAACGAAAAATAGACGCCTAATACGACCAACTTGAAGAACGAAGAATCACATAAACTGGTAAAACAAAATAAGGCAAGTCCATGTAGCATTGACTTGTTTAATGTAATAACCTTCTTTCAACCAGAGTAAAAAGCAAAGCAGACTTGAAGCAAATATAACATAACAAAACAACGATACTTAGCGCTTTCACCCTTACACACCTGGGGTATCATCAGAGTATCCATTGTTAGGTTCACATGCCATTTAAATACCCAGAACTCATATCAATTAACCAATCACATCAACCCTAAACAATTTTATACACATATATTTTTAAAAAACAATTCTAGTCTAATATACTTAATATAATACATTGACATACAATAAAAACATACAATAAATACATAAAATATATTAAATATATTGAATATATATACCAAAACGTCTCACTTATTTAATACCTTTTATCAAAACTTGATTTGTTTTATTACTAATAAATACATAAATAATTGTTAAAACTTAAAATTTTTCTATAATTTTTAAAGAAATACTTCAAATGTGTATGTTGTATTTAAATACCTAATACTATGTAAAAGGATACAAAATTCTAAAAAATCACTAAAACTATTACTTAATTTTCATATAAAATGAGATTTATGTTTTAAAATACTAATTATAGAAATTTGTTCATTAATACCCGGTGGTCTGTTAGCATTTAGTCTTAACTGCCATAAACATTCTTTGACCTCCAAAAGAGTATTGTCGTCACCCCCTTTACTAAAATTGTATGGGACCCTGTCGATAATGAAAAAAATAAACCTCTTAAAATCTTTACACCTAGTACTGTGATTGTATAATGAATTAGTACATTTTTTTATTTTTGATGTCCCTGTTGTGTTCCATGATACGGTCTCTTAACCTCCTAATACAGTGGCGGATCCAGGAATTTGCAGAAGGGGGGGGCGCAGTCTGGTTAGATGACTACCGGGGTGGAAGCAAGAAAGTGGGACACTTAGTCTGGTGGTTGTGAAAAGATCACCTTAAGAAGCTCTGACATCATGTGTGGAAAGACTTCACTTTACATTCAGTTACACATGATTTTGCTGTATAAGCAGGGGAGGATTGTGGTGGGAATGAAACCAGGATAATTACAATTAACATTCCCCAGGTGAACTTTGGCTAGTAGAAAACTGCTTACCTGCCCGGCAGGTATGCAAGATGCGCAAAAAAAAAAATCAGCCTTTGTACCTAGCTACTATACAAGTGAAATCATTAAACACAGCTTCTGTTCTACATGTGAAATCGTGCCTAGAGAAACACAGCCTATTTCACATACACTCTAGGTAGAGTGGATGGTACTGATGTTAGTCTGCAAGGATGATCGTATCTGCCCGGGGCATCAAACAAGTATATTATTCTACAATTTCTTAAAGCAAACAGTTTAGAAGATACATTTAACACTACTGTACCACTGTAACACTTTTTAAGCAAAGCAGTCACTGTATAAACAGTAATACGTGCTACATAAACAGTCAAACAGTAATTGTCAGCACTGCCACCTACAAACCCATCTATCTTTCAAACCATCTTATGATAAAGACACAGTCTTCACTGCACATTTATGTATACCGTAGCACAAGCAACAGTGAAAGGGACTTATCAACAATCCCGTATACTGAAAACTGCATTCCCATTTCTTAGCAATGCTCACTTTTGATAGCTGCGATGAGCAAATTCCCATCCTAATGATATCCTTAATTAACTTATTTGTTCTGTCCAACTCCTGCTCATAACATTTCAGCCAATCCTTGAAATTGGGGCTATCATGACAGCAGTCACTGATTTCCAAAGGAGGATGTCCCATGGTGACTAAAACAGGGGCTTTGTTTACTGACTTCTGGGGCTAGTAAGGTACCAAATTCATGCTTCCCGGCAGGATTTCTGCTGCTTTCACTAATCACGCATGCGTAGTCTTTCACATGCGCAGTGTTCGGGGCAGGCGGAAGGCTGGGATTTTGCAAACTGGTGGCTCCAGCATTTTGCTGTCTTAAGTTGCACCTTCAACAAAGATACAAATCTAAATATACTGAACAAATCAGACTACATACATTTTATTTTGGAGTTGGAACACCTGTTTTGCAAGGTGATCATAGCTGTAAATATTCTTCCTCCAAAATAAGGAACAAAGATAAAATATGGAACACCTTACTAATAACTTCAGATAGGATGCACATGAAATGGTAGCATGTGCTAGTTTGTATAGAAAGTTCTTTTGGTGAATTAATGTAACTCAGTATTACTTACAATAAAATTAGATTTAAAAAGTCATAACACTAAATGCGTGGCAGACCCTTCCTGTGAGGAACTGCAAAGAGCATTGACTTTTTAAGACTCAAAATTCCTTATAATGAAGTATTCTGGTACCTTGCCGAGATGGTGCGTTAAGCAAGGGATTACTATTATTAAGGGAAGAATTACTATTTATTGACCCTCACACAGCGCTTATCTGTTTCTCTGGTTTCTTTGTGGCCAGAGTATCTACTGTGCGGAGTTGGTGTGCCCTATAAGCTTGGCACATACCTCAGTCTCAACCTATTACTGCAATAAATCTGGACAGACTCTAAAATAATGGGGGAGGGGCAAAGGTCCAAAACTAGAGAGAGATTTTAAATATTGCTCTTAATAAACGTAGAAGGCTGCTATAATAATAAATAGGATGTGTTATCATGAATGTCCTGAAGGATATGAAGTCTGAAACTCAAATATATGCCCAAATTTAGTGATTTTCATCATCATCAATAATTTGCCAGAAAACCACAAATTTTATGAGGACTAGATCAAAAATATGAGGCAAAAATCTGGACAATTAAAGAGGTGAGCCTGGATTCTCCATGGCCTCCCAATACTTTCAGTAGGTGAGGCGTCGTTTCACCAGAAAAAAAGTACTGACTTACAACCGGGTAGGTGTGCAAGTTCTTGGCGGTTATGTGAGCTTGGAGTGGGGTTTAGAGAGGATGATTTGGAAGCTCCAGATTTTTTTCTTCATGAGCATCCACTGCGTTTTGCGAACCTTTCTCTGAAAGGTGTTTGGTTTTCCACAGTGACTTCGAACAAAAACTGGACAGAAAAAAAGTGCTGCTATTTATTTAATAGATTGCTTGATGTTCCATAAGTGTTCCATATTTTCTGAAGGACGGTGAAGTTGGGACTATTACTATCATTTCTTTATAGGCTTGATACCAAGGCAAGATTCAAGTCATATACCAAAAAGAGCCTAATAATGAGTCAATTACTAAATTAAAGAATAATCAAATTATTTGATTATTATTTCCTTAGCATAGTACTCGTGTATACAACACTTTCAGACAAAAAATGTTTTTAACTGAATTAGAGTATATGATCGATCAAACATCATGCGTAGGCCAATCGCAAAGTGAAGGACTCACTATATTAAAGGGTGAACATAAAGTTCCCGCTTTTAAATTCTGGGGAGGAGATTAAGCACCAAAGGCACGTAAAACGAAGACGTTACTTTATTCGCATCAAGTAAATGAACCTAAACCACTAAGCAAGAAAATAAATCGATCATGTTAAATCACCACAGCAAGGAAACATATATACATGCCTGTGTGGGACAAATACGTGTATACATGTGTGTATGTGAGTATAAACACAAATTGCTCACAGTAAACCATGAGCTTCTTGGCCTGACATTATTGCATAATCTGATATATCAACTGAAGCATTAATTTCTAAATAGTGTCACTCCACAAAGAAATCATTTAATTCTTTCCCATGCCACGTTAACATCATCCACACCCGCTTCCCAAATCTGAATCCCCGAAACCAGGACGCTGAAGCAGTGGTACCTATTGCTTTTCTTGCATTTTTCTTACTTGTGGTACTATTTTTACACACCAAGCTTCCACTACAGCTAGACTACCTATCTAAGAAAAACAGCTGGCCTGAAAAGGCAAGTATCATTTATAAACTCCAGCTTATCTAATGGAACTACAGCCACTGCTGTCCAACAATAAATCTCTGCAAGTGCAGTTTGTAATAACACCAGTGTATCACTTAAAGCATTAAATTCCAGTAGTAAACCACTATGGAAAAAAATCAAAATTATATTTCCATTATAATACTTCTAGGCTACACTTGGAAAAAAATGCTGTTGCTCAGAACTAGATAATATTATTTTTCGAACACGTACCTATCATCATCAAGCAAGCTACTAAATCGGAAGCGCTCATGGTGGTACCTCTGCTCTATTTTTAATGCTGACTTTAGCTTTTCCGTTTTTCCTCAGAGCATCCTCCCACTAACATTCCATGGTGACGCATTGCATTTTTTTTTTTTTTGGTAGCTCCGGATTATGAAGGAAGTAAATTCCTTGTGCCTTGGATGCAGCTGGCCCGATGTGGGATCATTCTACTTCTCACCCAGAATAAATAACAGAAACTTGAGCTGAACAACTTACTAGCCGAGAGTGTAGGTAGGCTCTAAACCTTTCTTTTCTACTCCTAAAGGCATTATGGCATACCCTGACAAAAAGCAGGACTTACAATAAATACAACTGAGTAATTGAGGCTCTAGTCTTTGGCACAAAAATTAATAAAACAAAGAAAAATATATACCTCAGTCTCACACTGGTCAACTAGTATGGTGCTGGAGTTCAGAACTCTGCACATTGACTTCTTGAATAGAATTAATTTATTCCACAAGTTTCTCACAACACGATGCCCTGACGTTTTTAAACGCGCCTAACTCAACTACAATAGCTATATATTTGGAGGAGCAATTGAGGAGATTATAAAATCACCTGACTCTACAACCTCCAATTGCTTCTCTGATGTATTTGAGTTAGGCGCAAAATTTTAACAGCATTGATTGGTTGTGAGGAAAAGGAACCCGAACTGAAAAAAATGTATGGTACCATATGATAATTTATTTTGTCTCCATGACAGCTCAAAAAAAAAAAAAATGTAACTTGAAAACGGAACGTACCAAAAGGGTACATTTTTCAGATTAAAAAAAAAACGAAGAACAAAGGTTCTAATGGGCAATGCGCCCATGCCTAAATCCGCCACTGTAATAGTTTTCCCTATATAGTATGACTGACATGATAGACATGAAGCCAAATATACTACCATCTTTGTATTGCAATTACAAAACCCCGGACACTTGATGGACCTACCATAATTTTGAACTGCCACATATGGACCGTCATTTATAAACTTACATGTTTTACAGAATCCACATTTACTCATTTTAGAATTTTTATAGATATTGTTGTGACTACTTGTTTCGAAATGTTCTTTTAAATTTTTTCCTCTACTATATGTCACATTCGGATGTTCTCCAATAATATTTGATACATGGTGTATTTATAAACACACTTAACCATGTCTCATTTAATATATTTATAATTAATTTTGCTTCATCATTGTATGGTAAAATATAGGCATCAATTTTACTTTTATCTGTTTCATTTTTTCTATTTGATTTGTTGTCCTGTCCTGATTTTAAGATAGGTTTATAGTAAGTGTGTTTATAAATACACCAGATGTATCAAATATTAATAGAATAGAAATTATCCACACATACTATTAAATAATGTTAAGGAAGAGATTTTACACAAGAGACACATTTACTATAAACCTATCTTAAAATCAGGACAGGACAACAAATCAAATAGAAAAAATGAAACAGATAAAAGTAAAATTGATGCCTATATTTTACCATACAATGATGAAGCAAAATTAATTATAAATGAATTATATATGAAGCAAAATTAATTATAAATATATTAAATGAGACATGGTTAAGTGTGTTTATAAATACACCAGATGTATCAAATATTATTGGAGAACATCCAAATGTGACATATAGTAGAGGAAAAAATTTAAAAGAACATTTCGAAACAAGTAGTCACAACAATATCTATTAAAATTCTAAAATGAGCAAATGTGGATTCTGTAAAACATGTAAGTTTATAAATGACGGTCCATATGTGTCAGTTCAAAATTATGGTAGGTCCATCAAGTATCCGGGGTTTTGTAATTGCAATACAAAGATGGTAGTATATTTGGCTTCATGTCTATCATGTCAGGCATACTATATAGGGCATACTATATAGGGAAAACTTTTAGGAGGTTAAGAGACCGTATCATGGAACACAACAGGGACATCAAAAATAAAAAGTGTACTAATTCATTATACAATCACAGTACTAGGTGTAAAGATTTTAAGAGGTTTATTTTTTTCACTATCGACAGGGTCCCATACAATTTTAGTAAAGGGGGTGACGACAATACTCTTTTGAAGATCAAAGAATGTTTATGGCAGTTAAGACTAAATGCTAACAGACCACCGGGTATTAATGAACAAATTTCTATAATTAGTATTTTAAAACATAAATCTCATTTTATATGAAAATTAAGTAATAGTTTTAGTGATTTTTTAGAATTTTGTATCCTTTTACAGAGTATTAGGTATTTAAATAAAACATACACATTTGAAGCATTTCTTTAAAAATTATAGAAAAATTTTAAGTTTTAACAATTACTTATGTATTTATTAGTAGTAAAACAAATCAAGTTTTGATAAACGGTATTAAATAAGTGAGACGTTTTGGTATATATATTCAATATATTTAATATATTTATGTATTTATTGTATGTTTTTATTGTATGTCAATGTATTATATTAAGTATATTAGACTAGAATTGTTTTTTAAAAATATATGTGTATAAAATTGTTTAGGGTTGATGTGATTGGTTAATTGATATGAGTTCTGGGTATTTAAATGGAATGTGAACCTAACAATGGATACTCTGATGATACCCCAGGTGTGTAGGGGTGAAAGCGCTAAGTATCGTTGTTTTGTTATGTTATATTTGCTTCAAGTCTGCTTTGCTTTTTACTCTGGTTGAAAGAAGGTTATTACATTAAACAAGTCAACGCTACACGGACTTGCCTTATTTTGTTTTACCAGTTTATGTGATTCTTCGTTCTTCAAGCTTCCTAAGTTGTGTTCCAGAGTGGCATGTCTTCTGGCATGAAAACTGGATGCCATGTCTTTCTGTTGGAGAAGGATGTTCCTGTATGCATTTCCCACTGTTGCCAGAGGTCGTACACAGGATCATGTTGGAAAGGCCCAAAATCTTGTTGGTGAGTCTCTTTTGACTCATACAGCACTGTTTTTTCCTTCTTTTTCACATGGCCAGAGGCAATTATCAAAAGGTTACCACACAGGATGGATCTACTCACATTGGTCAAGGGCTCTGTAATTCACCCTCATGTTCTGACCATACAACTGACTCTCTGGGTGGTAGAGTTTTGATTCCTTTTAGACACCATTTTTCTGATGTGTTTTTTGTTTTGCAGGAGACAAGAACACCCCCTACTATAAAATCTTACATGTCACAACAATGAACAGGAACATCTTTGGTGGGTATTCCTATTGTTCTTATTTGTGTGAGTTGCTCAGTTCTGGGCTGGCGTACGCATCTGTTAAAGTTCATTTGTCATCTATTTCTGCCTTCTGCCTCCTGCCTCTGGATCCACCACTTTATTCTAGATTTGTGGTGAAACAGTTTCTAAAAGATGTCATTCGTATTACATCTTCAAGAAATCCCATTACTTCTTCTTGGGACCTGAACTATGTTCTTGAAAAGTCAACTCGGCCAACTTTTGAACCAGTCTTTACTTCCACTTTGAAACTGTGCACCTGGAAAATTGTCTTGTTAGTGGTCTTAACATTTGCAAAAAGAGTTTCTGAACTTCAGGCTCTTATGGTCACTCCTTTTTCTAAAAGTAGAAAATCTGAGCAGCTTTTTTTTTCTTTTCAGCACAATAATTTGGGTTTGGCAATCTCTAAACAAACCATTTCTTCCTGGATTTCGAAAGCCATTTCCTTTTGTTATTCTTTTCATAGAAAATAACTCTTCTGTTTAAGATCATTCTACTAGAGAAGTTGCCTCTTCTGGAGATTCTTTTAAGGGTCTTCATGCTAGATCCACTCTGCAAGCTGCTACTTGGTCTTCTGCACATACTTTTACTAAGCTTTATAAGTTGGATGTGTTTTCAAGAGCCAGAGCACAGAAGCATAGCTGGTTCAATTAGTGCCCTGTGCCTGCACTATGAACCAGTGTTCCACTCTCTCAGCTCTTCAAGTGAAGAGCAAAACAAAAGTGATCAGCTTATTGCAAATATATCTATGCACCCCCCACCCTAGCAAAAAAAATGGATGTTCCTTCTACTGGCACACCAACCAGGTGGCCAGATAGATGACATGGTCCCACTCCAGCCCCAGCCATTTAGCTCCTGTTTCTGTGCCCTGCCCCAACCCTCCTTTTAACATAATTTATTTAAAATTAAAAAAATAATAATTTCTTTTTTAAACTGTATCAGTTGCTACCGTTAATACCTGCCTGCATAGAGTGCTTCAGCACTCATACTTTTAAAAAAAAATCTTTTTAAAATGCAGCAAATTACTTGTTACAAATATTGCAAACAGTTTATAACCCTGCCTGTACATAGTTAAACAGTGCTCAGTTTTTAGTTTAAAAAAAATAATTTTTAAACTGCATCAAACTGCTTGTTACAAATGCAGCAATCAGTTACTACAGTTTATACTCTGCCTGCACAGAGCACTACAACACTCAGGTTTTAGTTAAGAAAAAAGATTTATTTTGTTTTACTTTTAAACTGTAGCAAACTGTTACAATATAACAAGCAATTACTACAGTTTAGACCACACACAGCACTACAGAGCTCAGGTTTGACTGCAAATGCAATACCAGCTTTAAGAAGCCAGTATTACATTAAAGAGCAATGAGGATTGGCTGATTGTGCCCCAACAACACTTTGCAATTGGGGCTGTTGCCTGTCTTGCCTCTCCCTAGCTATGCTGTTGATTGGCAGAGAAAGTTATGATAGGTCCATCCTCCATTGTTCTCGGATCATTACTCAGTTTCTTCTTTCTCCTCCTCCTCCTCCCATTCTTTACAGTAGCTTTAGTACTTCTAGTAAGGAATACTGCAACAGCGACTAAGGAAGGATATAGTACAGTTGTATAAGAACTTACCATTACAGTAGATGTCCTACTTTTCACCACTGCAGTATTCCATCCCTTGCTCTGTCCCCCCTGTTGTTTTTTCCCTCTGTATGAGGGGACTTCTTTTCATTTTGTCTGATTGTACATGTACTATGTTCTTTTTTTCCTTATGTGCTGCTCCTATTCTTCTGAGACAGTTCTGTTTTGTGGGTTTTGCACTTGCACTTCACTTATGTACCTTACACTTCATACATAGGACATATGTTTGACATATGGCACATAGAAGGACCCAAGCTTTGGTATGCCATCTGGACATATGGCTGCCCCAGGCAGAATGCCTACTGCATACTAATGAATAATACAACAGTGATACATAGGGCATTTACTGTTATGGTAATTTTTTATACAACTGCAGTTTCTCATAACTACTTACTACTAATTTTATTTTTCCCTGACCATCAGCACTTTCATGGTGGCAGACATGTTATGATTTTATTTTCTTGGAAGTCTATATTTTGCACTTAATGTACTATGAATGTGTAACTGATAAATATTAGAATGCCTATTCACTTAGAATGGGAAGTGGTGAGAAATATTTTCAGTTCTGAAAAATCCTCTGTAGGAAAGTCAGTGACTTTTTGTAGTGACTGTTACCTGTGTATTATGCCCCATGTGAAAAGCTCTTCCAAAAGGATAATGAAATAACCGAAATAACATGGCCTTTATGTAAAGTGATATTTTGTGAGTTTCAGGTATTGTCTTCTCTCACCTACTCGGCCACTGTGTTGTATTTCCTAGCTTACAAAGCTCATTTAATTAGTGAAGTTGCTCTAAGTGGCTATCAGATTTACCCATCTTCAGACTACAAAAGGTTTAATACTTGTATGCCCTCAAGTAAGGAAAATAATGCAGCTTTACATGACAGCACAGTATCAAAGAACTGTGGATTTTCCGATTGAATAGCTTTATCCTTTCAGTGGATATGAAGTATCAGAAATCTACTGAAAATGATGCAATATCAAGCAAGGCGAAAATGATGCAATATCCAAATGCCTAAAGGAAGTATTGTGCAATTTCATTCAGCCCCAGTGTAGTTTACAGTTGTAAAGATAAAATGCCACAAAGGTGGATACTTTTTTTTTTTTAGTATATCAAAGCACACAGATAATTCCCGGGGTATGAATATATTCTGTGAGGAAAGGAAATAATGTATATAGGCTGTAGTGGGCCGATGAAGACAGTGAGATTCAGTCTCCTTGTTAGAAAGTTACTTGACTTTATGGCAGTTACCCTGTTAGGAGGTTCCTTTGTTTAGTGCATACAAGGTGTGAGAACAAAAGAGAGGTCAACTCCAAATACCAAGGAGTTCATAATGCATAATTGTTTTAAGACAGCCTTTTTGTAGTGCAGTAAAAGTCCAGTCTTCTGCAACTTGATTAAATCTCTTTTATACCTCGAAGAGCATTCATTCTATTTTAGTTTAATTAATCTAGAGTCTTGTATTAGCAAACCAGCCATAATGTTTTCTTAGGTCCTGCTCTAGATTCATTTTATTAACTGAAGAGGACTGGTTAAAGGCAAATATGATCAAAGTATCTGAGTGTTGATTTTATGTCACTAAAGAGTTTTGTTATAATGATCCCAGTGCTGAACTCCAGGGCACACCCTAAAGTATTTGCAAATGTTTAGATTATGCTTTGTTGACCAGTTTACTGAAGAACTTGTCTGTTAACTAACGATTTTGTTTAGGGTGATGTCCTGAAGGTTATACATTCTTAAATCCGAGTTCGGTTGTCTTCTGTAGTGGGGATCTGCTGGGCTTTCCTTTTCTGATATCCATAGATTTGAACATTTCAGAATTTTCTCTCCTTTTTTGAGGTGGGGGGGGGGCTCAAGAGCATGCATTCCTTTTGTTGACATATTCGTTGATACCATGTCTCTGTGCCACTCATTTCTGTCACTTGCACCAATTAGGCCACATTTTAACACATTTTATGGAGACAAGTGTCTTCAACTGATGCATAAAGTGTTAAAACTTTTCAAGCATTCTTGTGACTACCTAATAACGAACCAGGGCCCACACTGATGCTATCTATATTGCAAGGGAGTAGAGTATGATATGAAGAACTGCTGCATGTGACAGGACTTCAGCCAAAAGGAAAAGCATGAAGTGCACTTCATTTTTGACAAGATGGTGTCTGTCTTGCCACAGATTGCAAGAAAGGTCATTCCCACAGTCAGGCGTATTCTTTACTGGTCTGAGAAAGTATTTATGTATTTATTTGTTTGTTGACTGGGGTAGTAGCCTGATCCATAGTTGAACCCATTTCAGCAACCCCAGCCCTGGAGTTACAACAGAGAAAAGAGAAGGTGTATAACAGTACAACATGATAAAGTATAGTAAGTATAGAGGTGGGTAATAAGCATACAGTAGAGCTAGGGGAGTATGAGACTAGGCAGTTAGGATATCTTGCTGCAAAATAAATGTCTGATGTAATTTGATGTTCCGCTTAGTGCAATAGGAATGCAAGAAGTGTGCATATAGAGACCATCTTGGTTTGATTCTTAGATGTCCTGCAGTGTAGCTGAACGAAATTACAATGCTTCATTCTCCATGCAGAAAACAGTTGCACATATAGACAGAGACAAATTAATAAAATATCACAGTAAAAATTTAATAAGTAGCAATATGTAAGTAAAGTAGGACAGCAGTGACCCACACCCATCCCAGAACAGGAGACAAGGAAGACAAGGAACAATATGAAGGTAATATTGTCAAAGTAAAATTGAAACAACAGCAGCGTATCTATGATTAGAATGAATTATTGCACAGTTTGTATACTGCACTTTACAGTCCTTCAGTGTGTAGGTGAGCCACCTTAGTTATTGCACTTAGTTATTGCACATCCATAAAATAAGCCCCTTGATAGGCTAGTTATGTAACAGATGTCATGGTTCGTTTTTCCAAAGAGTTCAACAGTCTAAAGGAGAGCGGAAAGAAACTGTTTTTTAGTCTGGTGGTCTTACAATGCAGGCTTCTGTATCTCCTAGTAGAGGATAGGCGAGTGTACAGACCATTGGCAGGATGTGTTGGAGTGCTGGAAATCTTTTTGGCCCTGTCTGTGCACCGGCATTTGTGTAGATATTTCAGAGGAGTAAGGGAGGTGCCAGTGATTCTTCCTGCTGACCTTACAACTCTCTTGAGAGCCTTCTGATCCTGATTATTACAGCTCCCATGCCAGACTGCAATGCTGTTGGTCAGGGCACTTTCAATGGTGTCCTTATAAAGGGTCTGAAGTATGGAGCTTGGTCATTTTGCCTTTCTAAGTTTCCTTAGAAAGTGCAAGCGTTGCTGAGCTTTTTTGGCTGTGCTGGATACATGGACTGACCAGGATAAGTTTTTCGTGAGACGAAGACCCAAGGACCTTGTACTCTTGACCCTTTCCACTATCAACCCTTTCAACACTACAGGTTTGTGTGGCACTTGAGATCTTCTGAAATCAACAACCAAATGACATTTCTTTTTGGAGGGATAGTTCAGACTATGAAGGTGAGAAGGTGATGGTAGTGCAGGTGAAGGGCTGCTTATATAGGTCAGGATAAGGATGGAGTGTGCGGTCTGGGCTTAGTGGTGAAAAAGATGTGTGAGCAGTGAGCAGCATGGCTTTTTCATCAGTGAGTACTGGCTGTGCTTCACTAATGCATGGACAGACTTTCTGGATGGTATTGAGCACTGGAGGAAGTCAGAATGCCTTTTTTACACAAAGATCAGTCAGAGTAATACAAATTAGAAAAGAACAAAAGCAACCACAGGATACTCGAGGTAAGGAGAATAATAAAAAAGTAGCAACTACAATAAGGAAACTGTATCACAAAGGTGACAATAGAAGATTGTACAAACTGTTAAGTTTGGTATTGAAACAGGCATGTAAGAACAAAAGAAATCGTCATCAGATGGATGAAGAGTTTACAAGAATTAAATAAGAAATCATGGAGCAGAGTAATCACTAGAATATACAGAAGCAAACTCTGTCCAAATCTGTCCAGACCCTGCTGCCAAAGTCATTCTCATTGAAGCATAAGCACAGCTCCTCAAAGTAAGGATCAGACAATGTTTTAAATGTAACGCTGCACTATTGCAAACAAATAAGTTAAATGCAATAAAAATGTCTAATAAGGAATGATTAAACATTAAGTAATTTAAAATATTCAGGGAATCGCACAGAAAAGGCATTTGTAAACCAATACAGATTTACTCCCCCCAATAAATTCATGTAACAAATATTCTATTTTTTTTTCCTGAAATAAAAGGTGAAAGTCCTGACTATGGTCCAGGTGATCAGAGTTTGATTATTAGCACAGGTCTTTGACAGTGAGATGGATAGAATGTGCATGCTTGTTCTGGGACTCAGGAACATGCAGGTCATCTCTTTTAGCTCTGATAGAAGCTGGAGCTCAGAGTAGACAATGTCATGCTGCTTAACAGGAGGGCAGAAAGGGCATGACCTCCCAAAAGTCTGGCACAGGACCCATGCACAGAGCCACTTCTTATGGTTTTATCAGCCATATACAAATAAGATGGAATCAGCACACTGTGGATGGGAATTTAGAGCTACAGAAAAGCTCATCTCCTCACTTATTCCCCAGTCCTCTGTTGGTGCTCTTGTGCGTCACACCCTGTACAGAGCCTAGGTATGGGGAAAGGTTGACTGCATGTGTGAGGGTCTCTCCCGATAAGGAGGCCCTCTTGGAATGGGTTACATTTGAGAGACTCCAGAGTTTGGGAAGCTGAGAGGAGGAATGACAGGAGTAGGTCATAGCAGATTCCGGAAATCAGAAGCAGCAGGCAAAAACAAAAAGTAATACAAGGCGGAAAACATTTGAAGTAACTCAATATCTTAACAAGGTAGCAGACTTGGCTCTACTACAAGCATTTGTGAGCTGTTAGCTGTCAATTGATTTGCTTGATGTCACTGGTTAAAAACAGAGTGCCCTACCTCTCACTAGTCCAACTAAATTACATTACCCTTCCACATTCTAATCTTAGTAAACTGCAGCATCCTCACAGAACTCCAAATCTTACTGTAAAACTTTCACCTGGCCCCTGACATTGACCTGAATCTTTGCTCTCTAATCCTCACCCTAAAACTCCTTATTGTTCCCTAAATCTAAATTCCCCAGGTACTTCCTAAACCTAGATTTCCCTCTTGAAGCCTAAACCTAAATTTTCTAATCACTCCCTGATAACTCTCCTTCTCCTCTACACCTAAATTCCCTGATCATTCCCTAATCTTAAAACTTATAAAACCCAAAATAAAAAATTGCCTAAACCAGTCAAAGCACATTCTACCAGAGCTGTGGCTACTTCTTCAGTTTTTCTGGCCAGAGAATCTTTAGACAATATTTGCAGCAGCCACATGGTCAAACCCCCATACTTTTATTACACATTACAAAGTGGATTTGGCCTCCAGGAGTAGAGCTTCTTTTGGATCAATGGTTCTGAGGAATATTCTCCTGTGAGCCACCCAAGATTCAGATTGCTAGGAACATTGTCACATATGAAAGAATACTGACAACCAAACAAAACGAAAAAATGAACTGCAGAACTGCTGGCAAAAAAAACCAAGTAAACCAGAAGCCAAAAATTTTGCACTTTCATCAACTGTTTAATACGTGAACTTCCTCAGAAACATTTTCAAATGATTTCCAGTTCCTTAAATAACTTACTAAACAGGAAATTATATCATGACCATCAAACTGAAAAAATAACAAATGTGATTTTCTACAAAATGAAGTATTATCATAATGATAACAAATAAAATATATATATATATATATAAACAAATGAATGTATATATATATATAAATGCAAAAATACAGTCATAAAAATGCAATGTAAATTCATGCTGTGTGAATGGCATAATAATCAACTAGAGCATATGAAATGCATATCCAAAGACCTCTCCCACATAGACACAACAATCACATGCATACACACACCCGCACATATGGACATAAAGACATATACCCCCCCACACACACATGCACACATCATACACACACATGCACACATCACACACACACACATAGAACCAAACAGTCACTATGGAAATATAAAATACACGTGAAAAAATATGTATATATAAATATCATAAAAAATATTTGACAATATAAAAATAATGATGATATATACACACAAGTACACACACCAAAATGTATATAATATATATAAAATATATAATATATGTATAAAACAAAAAAATATATGTATATATATATATATATATATATATATATATATATATATATATATATATATATATATATATATATATATATATATATATATATATATATATATATATATATATATATATTAATAATGTGAATCATATCATGTCTCTGAAGGGAATCAGAGTGATATGAACATATATGTGTGCACACATGTACAACTCACACAAGACACACATGGATCACATGCATATGGTCTCAACACCTATCTATATTTCAAAAAACATTTTAAATTTATATAATCATTTAGGCCAGGCAACCTATCAGCCCCCAACACAAGTTGCCACAATGTCTCCTTGCATTCTAAGACATTGTTTAAATCTCCTCCAAATTCACTAGTGTTGATTTTTTCCAAAACTGAAAACTGAAATTTCTTAAAATCTCTACATGTTAAAGAATGTTTGGCTAAAGAATCAAACTGATCTTTGTTTTTATAGTCAAATTGTGCTCATAGATTCTTCTTTTTAGAAGCCTTTTGGTTTTTCCTATGTAATAATGTTCACATGAAACACAATTGGTGATGTAAACAACATAATCGGAATTACAATTGTAATAACTCTTAGACCAAATGGTGTGATTAAGAGATTTTATGAATACACTAGTACTGTTACTGATAAATCTACACTGCTTACAGTTATTGCATGCATAAGTACCCCTCTTAATACTGGCTGCTCTTGTCATGTCCTGATACCTATAATGATCTATCTCCAGCATAGATTTTAAAATTTTAACTCTTTTGTAAGTGAAAGTGGGTTTCATCCCTAAAGTACCAACCAAATCTTTATTTCCTAATATCATTTTCCAATTGTTAATGATGATGTCCCTGATGAACCACATTTCGTCAACAATTGGTAAAGGGAACGCTAGGTGGTGACTACTGGTATTCTCTAAAACTTTGGAACCAGAACTTAAACCTATCTGACTAGAAAGAAGAAGAATCGGTTTAGCAACCCCCTTCCTTAAAGAAATGACCTCTTTCTCTATTTTTTGAATCCAGTCTAATGCGTAACCTCTATACAAGAATAGTAACCTTAAAATTCCTACTTCACTTTGAAATACATCATCATCAGTGGTGAGCCTACTCAAACTAATTATTTGCCCCTTCACTACTACTTTTTTCATTTGTGTAGGATGTAAACTGTCCTTGTGTAAATACTGGTTCGCAAAAACCTCTTTCCTATATATTTGACTTTTCAATGTGTTATTAACTGTATCTATACTAAGGAGGACATCAAGAAAGGGAATGTTATCCCCAAAACCATTCAATTTGAAGACCAAGAAGTCAGTACTATGATTCAAATCTGTCACCAAGTCAGAAAATTCTTCAAAAGTGCCATTCCACAAAAAAAGTAAATCATCAATAAATCTAAAATATGCAAGTGCCCTATTGAAAAGATGATGTTTAACCAAAAATTTAAGCTCCCAATTTGCCATAACTAAATTGGCAAAAGCTGGTGCCACCCTCGCTCCCATTGCTACTCCTGAAATCTGTTGATAAATATGTTTACCAAATCTGAAGAAATTATTCTCTAGGACTAACTCCATTAGATCACAAATGGTGCTAACCTTGTGTTTCTCAACATCAGAATATGAAGTCAGGTATTCCCTCAAATATTCTAATCCTTCTATTTGCTTGATAGCAGTATATAAGGACTTGACGTCAAGAGTAGCAAAACTGACAGAACTAGATGAAACATTTATATTCCTTAGTTCTTCCAATAAATGCCAGGAATCTCTGATGTAAAATCTAGTTCTCTGTACAATAGGATTCAGAATATAGTCAAGCCAAATAGATATATTCTCAGTTTTAGAATGCTTTGCGGAAATAATAGGTCTAAAAGGTGGGTTGTGCTGGTGAACATGTAATTTTGGAATGCCAAATAATGTAGCCAATTTTGGGTGTTCGACCAACAAATATTCATAACTCTGATGATCTAATTCTCCTTGGCTGAACATGTCAAACAACAGTGTATCAACTCGTTGAAAACTTTTTTTAACAACATTGACACTAGTCACTTTGTATGTCTCACTGTCACTTAACATGTCTATCATAGATTCATTATATTGAATGGTATCCATGACCACAATTTTACCCCCTTTGTCGGCCTTCATTGTTCTAATATCAGAATTTTTGCATAAATCTTGCAAAGCTCCCTTTTCAGAGGAACTTAGATTGTCATCACTTACATAACCTGTCATCCTGCAAAACTCATTTTCACATTGATTTTGAAACATTTGCAAAGTAGTATGCAGTGGGGGGTTAAAAGCACTAGCTTTTTTCGGCCCAGTCATGGAAGAAGTTTGAACAGTGTCCAACACATCATGCATTATATACTGTAGATTAAATTTTCTTAATATAATCTAAAATCTATTAACAATCTACCAATATTCACTCTATTATTAGGTATAAATGAAAAACCTTTTTTCAAAACATTAACAGTTTCAGTGGATAAAGCAACTCCAGATAAATTGATAACATTGATGCTAAAATCTTCAGCTTGTCTTGTGGTATTCACTTGTATTTCCTCTGGTTGGGGTATCTCCCTCTCCCTTTCCCCTTCCATTTGTTGTGGGATGTATTGTTCCATTTCTGAGTCTGTTTGTTGACTGGCACTGCCAGCGGAAAACGGCTTTGGTTAGGTCCCTGCTTTCCATTGACAAGTATTTCAGCATAATTTCTATTAGAAGAATTGCTAGAATGTTGGTTGTTAAAGTCAGAAATGGCACCGACTTCTCCATTAGATACACTATTGTGTCCAATATTCCTGTCAGAACATCTAGAACCAACATCATTTGTTGTTGAAAATGCTATAGTATTTGTGGCTTCCTTAGCCCCACTGTTTAAAGCAGGACTTCCACTGTCACTGCTGTTGTGGATCTTAACAGAAGGGTCTTCTACCCTATATTGTAATAAATATGCATGTTTGACCTGATAAGCCAAAATGTCTCTTTTTAGTTTATGTTGTTTCCTAGTCACAATGGAAGCCCAGTGCCTGTCAGCCTTCGCTTCTACACTGTTGTATAAAAGAATATAATCTTTAAAACATCCAAAGCATTTGATTTTCTCATCTAGTGATTTAATATTTTCCCTAATAGTCTCAAGTTCTTTCAAATAGTGTTCAACCAAAAAACCCATCATGGTGATACCAGTATTGTTATAAAACTTAATAAGTTTGGTACTCAGTTCATCACCAAAAGTTACACAATTAGGGAACTTGGCTGTCCTTAAGCCTTGAGGCACAATTTTCCTATTTATACATTCACTCAAATAGGATACCTCTAGCTCTAATGTGACAAACCTGAAAACCATTTTTTCTAAGTCATATATGCTCTTTTTACAGTTAATAGTGTCAGTATAAGCAATATCATTTATCGACTTACTTGCTGCTGAATCAGATGCTTGAACTTGAACATCAGCAAACGGATTATTGAAAGAAAAGAAATGTAATCCCACAATCACACATTTCTTTTATATTTCCTTTTGTGTTGTGTTCAACACAGCTGTCGTCGATGCTTTAGCTACAGCTAGCTAGTATTAGCTGTGACTTCACTTCCTGTGTAATGGCGGTAAAAAAAAAAGCTGTGCTAGACTTCTCATTCCTGCTTTTTGAGTGCCTTTGACTGACTAGCCTTGCAGAATCATTAGCAATATCCGACTTAGAATGTTCCTTGACATATGTAAGAATGAAGGCGAGAATGACAACAACACACAAAGAAGTTATGTACTTACCATAACGTCCCATGTGTGTTATCCATCTCCGCCTTTATTATCACAACCCTCCCATCAGCCCCCTTCCTAGACTCCTGGAAGAACGGGTTACAAAATGAGGCCTTCAAGGACTTCTTGTTATTTAAAATGTTTCTTTAACTACTTTGATTTGTACTACTACTGTCTTTTTTTATATAATTACTGGCTTCTTTATTGGACAGACAAGATCTGAGGTAATGGGTAGGTGCATTCTGGGAAGGATAGAATGCCCAAGAGTTTAGTTGGAGGCCCCGAGCTTCTTCATAAGGCTGAGATGGATCTGATGGATCGGAGCCGACCCATATGTGAGAATAAAGGCAGAGATGGACAACACACATGGAATGTTATGGTAAGTACATAACTTCTTTATTTAGTATATTTAGAGAGAAAGTCAGGGAAGAGAATTAGATAGCAGTAATGAAGTAAGAGAAAAAGAGTAAGGAGGTGCAAGGAAAGAAAAGGTACTTGTTCACATTTAGGGATATAGTTTATCCTGGTTTTGAGCAAGAACAGAGCTGGATTTTAGCTAGGAAGTCTTTCAGAGTGGTTTGAAAGATGGGAGAGAGGGTATAGACCTGATGAATACAGGTAAGGCATTCCAGGCCTTAGCAACCTTGCACAAGTACAGACAGTGCCCAGAAGATTTGCTAGATCTGTAGAGAGGATTTTTTTGTCACTGGATCACAATAACTGACTGGGAACATAGCTGTGTAGAATGTTTTTTTAATGATGGATAGGCAGATAGATGCTGGATAATTTTATACATGGTAAGAAGTTGTGTATACGTTAGTTGATGTGACAGTTCTAACCAGTTCAGGCTTTTCGGTGCTGTACAGTGGTTGGTAAAATGGAGCGCAGGATCCGTGAGAGGATCTATGAATGTCAGTATGCTATTAATAAAAATAAACAGGACAATGCTTTGTCTAAACATACCCAGTTGTACACAAACCATAGATTTAAATTCTCAGTCATCGACCAGGTGAACACAGATGTAAGAGGGGGTCCGGCACCTTTACGGTTGGAAGAGCTAGAATTAGCCTGGCAGATCAAATTAAATGCTTACAATCACCCTGAGCTGAACGAAACATGCTCAAATGCTCAATAAGCAGCATTCTTAAATTAAAGAGCCTTAGGTGTTAACCCTATGGTTGGAAAATGATGGGCCTTGTTTTATATTAGATTATGTATTTTGGTTTGTTACATAGTTTTACTTTATTTTATTTATTCACACGCATTACTTTATGAATTTTTGACATCAATGTTGGCATTATTTACATGTCACGTCATACATTGTATATTATTTAACAGGGTATACCATGCTGCTATTTTTGTAGCATTGTATCTTGGTACTTTATTCAGTATCTCTTACCTTAACATTTCTTTATGCTATTAGTGGTTAAGTAGGGCTGGTGGCTTTAAGGAAGTAGTAAAACAATTACTGAAGTGATTACATCTTTGTATGAGCTGTGATTGGCTTAACAGTGATTGACTGTGTATATTTCTATGCTTGTAAATAATTAATATGGTTTCTGAAGAAGTTTTCGCATTCTAGCAAATGAAAAGCGCTTCAATAAAAGTATTTTAACCTGGGATACCCTCGTGTTCAACTCTGCTGCACTGTCATTTCCAGGTTCTGAAAGGGCTATGTGCTGCAAATTTAGCAACTTTGTTATAATATTGTTCAAGTTTTAATTTTTGTAAAGCCTAGAGGTTATTAATGATGGGAGCACCATAAGGAAGAGTGGGGAGGGCATAAATAGTGGCAAATGTAGTTATAGTTGAGTCAGTGGAAGTTTTTGTCTCTGTAAAATATCCCTAGTTTTTGATGGGTTTTTATCTCATTACAGCCTAGTGATGCCTCCAGGCATTTCAGCAGTTACCTCCTACTGCTTCTCTAGGGTTCAAATATTGCTTGTTCATATTTGCATTATAATTCCAAAACCATGCTACATATAAGCATACATGATGGCAAACACAATTGTATTAATATTTGATCTCTGTCAATGAGTATTTATTAGACTTGTAAGGTTACAACTTCATTTTTTTAAAGGTTCACGCCACACCCACTGGGAGTTAAAGGTATACAATCAAAATTGTACTGGAGGGAATGAGTTATGCAGTTTTGTATATGCAGGTCAAATGTAAGATTATCGTCTGCTATCACCCCCAAGAATTTGCTATGTGAAGGTGACTTCAGTTGGTAGATGTTGTGTTAGAGAAGAGGACCAAGGCATGGAGTGCCATTTTACTGACTGATACCTATTGGACAGGTAGCGTTTAAACCATGGAAGAGTTAGTTGAATAAGACCTAGTGAGGAAACTGAAGTAGATGTTTGCTGTGACAAACTGTGCTGAAGGCTTTAGACAAGTCTAGAAATAAGGAAGAGACTAGTTTGCCATTGACAGTATCTATATAGGTTAGAAGGGCAGTGCTAGTACTATGGAAAGGCCAGAAACCATGATGTGTAAGGGAAAGTTCTTCCTGCAGGAGTTAGTCTAGCAGTTGTTTTTGAATAAATTTTTCAAGTGTGTTGGCAATGGGAGATAAGATTGTTATAAGTCTAAAGTTAGTAATGTCTGTTGAATTTCGTCCTTTGTGCTGAGGGATAATGTGTGACTTTTTCCAGGGAGAGGAAACATGGGATTATGGATTGACCTATTTATAAGGATTGAGATAGGATAGGCAATGCTATTGGCTGCTATGTTTAGGTACTCACTTGGAAGGTCATCAGCTGTAGAAGAGCATGGTTTAAGTTTGAGTAATTTTATATAGGACATGGGCACCTGTTTGAAGGTGAAAGTGGATGTGGTGATATTTGGCTGTTGGGTAGGGTTGGGATTAGATGTTGAGGATTCCTTGGTTAGAGATGCTGTACTGAATATAGAATAAGAGTTGAACTGTATTGTAGTCTCGATCATTGAGTTATCTGGAGAGGGGGTTGGGTTAAATATTTGGCCAGAATGTAAGATTTCATTGATGGATGTCCAAAATATTTTAGGATTGTGTTTAGTATTATTGTGAAAGTTGTTATAGTATAGTTTTTTTGTCTTCATTTATTTGCTTTTTAGTTTGATTGTGAAGCATTCTGAAGTTTTAAAATATTGAGGTGTTTTATATTTTTGCTATTCTTTCCATGCTTTTTCTCTATCCTGCATTAGCATTCTACTATTTTTGGATAGCAACATTGCATTATCTGTTTTCATTCTCTTCCTTCTAGTAGGTGTAAAGATATTTAGTAAAGTTGTATTGAATTAAATTACAGCATCATTGAAGAGGAGGATTTTTAGAAAGTTCCAGTTAATAGACGACAGTGTAGTAAATAAACATTTCTGGCTTAAACCTGGAAAAGTTTAATGTTTTATAAATATACTATTTAGGTGGATGTGTGAGTTGTCTGTTTGTATAAATTGGGAGACCATCACTGAGATAGAGTCTGATATTGTACCTATGTTGGAGTATTTGATAGGGTCTCATACTAGGTTCCAGTTTAATAGACAATTTGATGTCTTGCTATAATGTATGAGGTTATTAATTAGTTGTGTGAAACCATATAAATTTGTTCTAGATGTAGGGGAGTTAGAGTTTACATCCAACCAATTGACATTTACATTACCTAGTAGTATTTTGTCTTGTGGAAATGTTATGGATATCCAGTGTAGGATATCTTCCAGTATAGCTGTGTATTGTCACCAGGAGGGGTAGAAAGGACAGTAATATATGTTTGTTTATAAATGTTTATTTTGAGGAAAGCAATAAGAAGCTCTGCTGAACTGAATTTTGGTCTTGGTTTGCTGTAAGGAGAAATGTAGGTATTAGGAAATATTAAAGCAATGCCACCACCTTTCCTCTTTATACGGTCATTATGGATGATGTTAAAGCCAGGAGGTATAACTTAAAAATCTTTTATGTTGGGTCTAAGCCAAGTTTCAGTTACAGCAAGAACATCAGGTTTGTGCCGAGTGATCCAGGCATGTAGTTCAGCAGTTTTATTTCATATACTTCTAACATTTATCAAAGCAAAATTTATATCACAAGGGATGTGGATAGGCTGCTGTTGGATTACACAACTGTGTTGGAGAGAATTATCTTTGTGTTCATTGTGACAGGGGCCAGGATTAGGGTGCATATCTCCTCCTAGAAGGATTTGAGTATATTGGAGAATTATGCATACTTGTTTTTTTTTTTTAGAAAATATTCTTGCACTTAATTTTGTTTTGGTTTTAGTTTGAGATGAAGTGCAATTAGTCACTCTATATTTGGAATAAAGGTGAGGGACAATATTCAATAGGTTTGGTACTACGAGTGTAGAGGAAGTATAGATTGGAAGATAAAACAAAGGCTATAGCTGTAAATATGTAACCACACATGAATTAGTCTATCAATACCCATATTTATGGGGAAACAATGTATTTGGGAGTATGGATTAAAAGGGATTCTGTTATGGCAGCTATGGATATGTGGGAAACAAGTGAACATGTTTATGGATATGAATAGCAAGGTACGAGCAGTGAAATATATGTATTCCCTTTACTTTTACATACAGGTCTGGCATGTTTTTATCAACCAGAGGAAACATGAACAGTAATTAATAAAAATTTTATCTGGAACGGGAAAGGGCAAAGGTCAAGTGGGATAAGTTGATCCTTCTAGTAGAATAAGGTGATTTTAGATTACTTTATTTGAAGGGATACTTTACAATTACACAGTTAAGGATTATATGTATAAGTTGAAAGTTATAATTCAAAATTGAAAGGGGTGATGATGAAGGGGGGATTTAAGAAATGAGAGTGGAATTTTGGATGCAGATCCTTAAGGAGAATAACAACAGTCATACAGAATATTATAGTCATAAGGTAGGAGAAAGTATTCTAAGAACTATGCCAACATGAGAGAGGAGAAAGAAGATTTTGCTGATATGTCTGACTGCAGTTAGGGGTACAGAGAATGAGCAAGAGGGGGATAGAATTTCCTGGAAGAAATTGGAAAAGGAACCAGGGTATTTGGAGCAAATAACTGGAGAGGGGAAGGTAATAAAATGGAAAGAAACCAAGAAGACATTTGTACTGCAGGCTAGAGACTGCCTTCCCTATCAAGGATTAATATCAGAGTACAGGGAAAGGGATAGGGGAATCCTTAGTGAAAGACCTGCTCTGGTAGAGTTTCTAAATGAATCTAGAACAGAAGCTGCTGTTAAAAATGGATAATTTGTAGGGCATATAAAATACTGCATGATAACTACAGGAATCAATCAGAGCAGGTTAGAAAAGATTAGGAAGAGAGAGATTGGATAACTAATTCAGAAGAAACAATGGGAGGATATATATATATATATATATATATATATATCGGCCAAATATGCAACAAAGTCTAGAAGATTTAGGATATTTGCTTGGAAGTCTTTACATACGTACTTTTAAACCCCAAGTTGACTCCAAAGAATATGTTCCTCATGTAGATGGCAAATGTTGGAGATGTGATAGGGAAGAAAGAGGAAACTGGGTATATATGCTTTGGGGGTGTAATGTGTTGACAGACTTTAAAAATTCCCTATAAAGTACTCTGTTAGAAATATTTGGTGAGAAAATGCGTATAATTTAAGATCTGAAGTACCCAGACATAGTAAAGCTTTGTTAAGTTTAGTTCTGGTGGCTGTCAAAAAACAATTACTAGAAAATGGAAATCAAAGTGTAAACCAACTGTATTTGAAGTATTGAATATTGTAATAGAGATAAAAGAACTGGAAGTGAGATATTTAGATTCTGGAGGAGGAGTAAGTGAGGTTTAAGGGAAGGTGGGAATTGATCAGTTTATGCAATGTTGGAGTGATGATAAACTTACAAGAATATATGTGATATGCAATGTTTGCATCAAGGAATAAGTTAATATGATTTGTTTTCTTTTATATACATTTATGTATGCCTATTTTTAAGTGATAATTCAATAAATGTGTTAAAATAAAAAAGTGAGATTACAAAAGCTTACCTACATATACTTGGTTATATGACTGTCTTGTGGAAGGTGTGATTATAGACATTTTTCAGTATTTTTATACACCTCAACCAAGTATAAGTAAGCTTTTTGGAATACCAAATATACATGTAAGTATAGATCCACCTCCTTTTAGGTCAATAGTTTCTTCTCCTGCATAAAAATTAGAGGTAATGTCCAAGTTTATTGACAGAGCACTGTTTAAAATTGTAAAGGACACACCATACTTTATGCAAGAGTCATTTGATTTTCTGGAGAAAATTAAGAGTATAAGAGTGAAAGAGTGTGACCTATTGGTCACAGTCTTTGCATGCATGAGTGTACTGATTATGTGTTATTTTTTTTTCTATTTTGAAGGAAATTATTTTCATCAGGAAAGAGGTGCAGCTATGGGTGCACTGATGGCATCTAATTATACAAATCTTTTTATGGTTTTTTGTGAAATTCAAACTTTGAACAAAATTTTAGGGTATGAAAATATTTGAATTTAGTTTTGTTTTGTTGATGATGTATCTTTTATTTGGCACAACAGTGAATAAGCATTGGATGAGCATATTGGGAAAATAAATCACGGTACATCTTTTTTAAGGTTTATCACTCGGAATGATTTTTTCAAGATAAATTTTTTTAGAATTTAGAATTTTAGAAGAGGGGAAATTAACTTTTTAGTAGACTTAGTTTCAAAAATGCAGCTAGTAATGCAATTTTACATTACAACAGAATGCACCCCACCTATTTAAAACAGAAGCTTGTCAGAGGGCAGTTAGTTAGAATAAATGGGTCTGTATTAGGTGATCAAAACTTTAGGTAATCAAGTACCTAATGGTTGACACCTAAACAGCAAAAGCTGTAAACATCGAATGGCCACTTCCGCAAATTCTTTCGTTGGGATCGAATTTGCTTGGCTGTTATCAGGAATCTGCTCTTTTCTCCACTGTAGAGTGATCTCGGAGTTGGTATATTTAGTTAATGGTGGTGTGGGAGGCACAGCCCCCCACTCGATTAGGGTTTGAAATGTTTTTTTCGGCCAAGTGAATTATTTCCCTACGAAAGAATTTGCAGAAGTGGCCATTCAATGTTTGTAGCTTTTGCTGTTTTGGTGTCAAACTTTAGGTATTCGATTACCTAAAGCTTCGACTATATAATATAGAGGTAAATAAATTGCCTTGCATCTGATGTAGAACAGTTAGATATTTTTTAGATTTTTTTTACAGTCTTTATATGTTAGATTTAATAAGAGGGGATATTTATTATAAGTATTAGTAAGGAATATTCTTAAAGAAATGTTCAGTATCAAGGCTAAAAGAACAAAATAATTTTTTTCTTTAGACAGTACATATATAAAAGCATTATTAATAACAATTCATCGTTATTGTCCAGCAAAGGTGATTAGTTAAACTGGTGGGAAGTAAACCCTTGTTTATTAAATAAAGGGGTAGTAACATAAAAAAATACTTTGGAAAGGAAAGTATTCAAATGTGTGGGAAAAAAGGGCACTTTTGAGTGCCTAATTATGTGATGTGTAGATATTATGTATCAGAAAGCCACAATTTTAGTTATGTAGAAAATACAGTGTTTAGGAAGTTCCATGCTATTTCACTTATAAATCAGCTTTTATAGATTACACAGCAAAGTGTTTAACATGTGAGGAATTTTATGTTGGTAAACCAATATAGAGTTTTAAAAAAGAGGCATATACAAACATCATTATGCAATTAAAATAAAAAATCAAGAAACTACTTTAGGTAACACTCCACATAGGTTTCAAAAATGTTATATTTTATATTTTATGTTGTAGATCAAGTCCCCCTCTGATTATAATGGAGAACGAGAGGATGGACTAGAATATAGAGGGGTTAAATGGCAAATACTCTTCCAGGGCTGAATGCTGTAGTAAACTATAAAGTTATTAAAAAATGGGAGATTAAACAATTGTAAATAGTTTATATTTGTAATTGTTTTAAAATGAATGCAATGTGTTTTGAAAAGGTAGTCATGTGATTTTCAAGAGACATGAAGTGAGATATAAAATGAATGGTTGTGATTAGTTCATTCTGGTCAAAAGCATTTCATTAAAAAGTTTTGATAACTGTACTGATTTATGTACTTGGTATTTTTCAGTTGTCTTTTAATCACATTGTTGTTTTTGTTTTTTTTACCAACTACAAGGAACAAATTATTGGATTTGTTTTATTTTTATCAGTCATCAAAGCCTTACCCCAAATGCTGCAAGATGTAGAGAAAAACTTAGTAATTACTCTTTTCTGCAGCTACAGTTAAATAAGTCAAAGAATATGAACTATATGAAAATATTTGTTTAAAAAAGAGGAGTTAGTCCAGTGCCAAGAAGTTTGGAAGTTTGAGACAAAAAGAAGAAAGAGCCAGAGGAATGTAGTAAGGAATTGATTTAACTGGTTTGCACCGATGGTGTGATGTATCAAATGTACTGATTAGTGTTTACAGTCCCATTTGTCTCTCTTAATAATGCAACCATTGAAGTCAATTCTCATAGCAAGTTATTAGGGACAATAGATGATAATCTTAAATTCAACCTGCATATATAAAATTGCATAAAAAACACCACAAATTAGGGATGCTTTGCAGATTTACACTTGCTACTACATACCTCTTTCCCTCACTACTACATGACACTGTCATCCTAACTAACCTCCAGGCATCACGAAAAGCAAAACTTGAACAATGCTACAACAAAGTCGCTAAATTTGCAACAAATACCCTTTTCAGATGTACCACTGTATAGTACTAAAAGTCATAAATTGTTTGGAACTACCCCAGCAACTAACGTACACACAGCTTGTTATCACTCATAAAATTATCTATTATCCATCTGCTTGTCTAGCACTAAACACCATTCTACACAACTATTTTCCCAATCAATCATTATAATCCAATGACAAAAAAACTCCTCTCTATCCACAAATCTATCAAATCTGCTGGGCATGGGCTGTACTTATACCGTGTTGCTGAGGCCTAGAACTCCTTACTATAATGTCAGTCACCTCCCTCTAGACCTTTAAAACCACTCTGAAAGACTTCCTATCCAAAATCTGTATCAGTTCTTGCTCAGTTGTAGATCAAGGCTGGCCTTACACATAGGCAGACTAGACAATCATCTAGGGTGCCATGCTTGTGGTAGTTGGTGGGCGGTACTTTTTCCTGATTTATTTATTTTTTTAGAGCAATATTTTATTTCTCTAAAAAAACAAATAAGTAAAATATTAGTAGTAATTTAAAATAAAATACATCCACAGAATACTAGGTGCTCTAATTGACTTTCTATTCAAGTCCCATTAAGTTCAGTTAATTTTGCAAGTTCATAGTAGTACAGTACAGACCTTGTGACATCGAAATATAGGCTCAAATCCACCCCAGAAAATTGTAATCACATAGGAATATGCTCAATTAATTGGAGAGAAACTAGGTGGTATTGGTGAGGTACCTGTTATTTGAATGTTTACATCATAATAATGATTCTTCCAGACTTGGCAGTGATCAACCAGATTTTGTTTGGCTATTTAACTGCTTTGGGATTTATGTGTGGGCAGCTGAGAAGAGGGGAATGGCACAGTTGAACTAAGTATTATTACTGTTTTTGCAATGTTAGTAGTGATTAGCCAGATATTTTAACCAATATTTCTGGCTTTTTAATTTGTGTGGGTGGTAGGGATGAGAGGACGGCACAGTGGTGTACTGGTTAGCACTGTCACCTCACAGCAAGAGGTTATCTGGTTCGATTCCCGGCTGGGGTGCCTTCTGTGTGGAGTCTGTATGTCCTCCCTGCATTTGTGTGTGTTTCTTCTGGGTGCTCCAGTTTCCTTCAACATTTCAAAAACATGCAGTAGGTGGATTGGATGCACTAAAGTGGCCCTAGGTGTGAGTGCATGCAAATATGTGGTGCACCTTCTGAGGAGGGTTGGGCCTTGGGCTAGCAACCCAGCCCCATAAAAACCTGTACCTGCTATGGAAACGAGTGCTGAAAGACACTTGCTGACCAATGTGCTGTATGCATGGGAGCAGGTCCGGGAGGTGGG
This sequence comes from Protopterus annectens, assembly GCF_019279795.1. Lineage (NCBI taxonomy): Eukaryota > Metazoa > Chordata > Ceratodontiformes > Protopteridae > Protopterus > Protopterus annectens. The sequence continues at coordinate 1,724,643,525 of NC_056739.1, read as the reverse complement.
GATGAGGGGAATGGCATAGTGAGAATACTGGCAGTGATCAACAAAATAGTGTAGGCAATATTTTTCTGGCTTTGTTATTTGTGTGGAACAACTTGGGTTGGAATACTTTAATGTGTGGCAACTTGTTTGTGTGGACTGTGGAGATGAAATAATATTACATGGCCATCAGACATTGTGACTATGACTGCTTGGTTGAGGTTGACTGGATGAAAGTAACTGACAGTGTTTTTGTTCAAGTTTAAGCAGTCAACATCTGGCTTTGAAGGACTAGTGTGCTTTTGTGAGAAGTAAAATGAACTACTTAAATGGACACCTGATATTCACAGACAGTGTAGGTATAATTGCTGTAGCTGTATTTTGTGGAAGAAAATGACAAGCTGCCTGTTTATTGTTTTGGCTTTGTTGGGCTAATGTGATTGTGTTAAGCAATGTGCAATATATTAATTTGTGGCAGCTGTTTGGAACAAATGTGAAATGCATTGCACTTTACACTCTTCCTCTTTTATCACAATCAGACATCTGAATTGTACATATAAGTGGCTATAACCATTTGGTAGAGGCTCTCTGGATGAGTTAACCTTGTTGTCACTTACTCAGTTTAACAGTCATACCCTAAAAAACAAGAGATAAATGAATCACAGAATACCCAAAGCTTCAAAACTTCTGGGGGCTGGTGGCCACCACATATCAAGGCTGTATATGTGGATTTTGACATGGAATTATTAATCACCTCTGTCCCGAACCCCACCTCATCTAAAACAAGCCCTGTGTGTGGGTGAACACAGAATATCACTGTACTTGCTGTAGAGGGCTGGTGATGTCATTATTTCTTTAACATCCCCCCCAAACCTCAGAGGTCACTGTATCATGTGTTGGGCTGGGGACAATGTGGTCATTATTTCTTAAATTTCCATCACAAACGTCAGACTGTTGCATAGAGGGTCACTGTTGCTTGCACAGGAGCACTATATTGTCTGCAGAAGTAACAAGTTGGAAACATTATTGTAGTTATTTTTTTTTTATTTTCCTCAATCAGACATCTGATACATATACAGGTGGCTGTATTTTGGAGAGAGTAAATCAGTATGATGTCTGACAGCAAATATGTTCTATCTGATTTGTTTTTGCAGTTTTGTCCTAGTCTATCATTAGAAGGTTACACAGAAATTGGCTGTCTTTTGGGGGTAGGGGGGGAGGAGGCATGCTGTAGCTTGAAATATGACTGTGGGCATTTGTGCCTTAATGCCAATCTCAATTTGACACCACAGGTGGACACACAGAAAGTGACTACCTATTTTGAGTTGGGGGTAAGGGGGCAGGTACTACACCTAGATATGACAGGTGTATCCTCACCAGCATTTCTCTTCTTAGTTTATTGTGAACTGATGTTCTGTCAGCTTTGAACATGAAAACTTGACTACAACTTCTTTGTTTAAATAGAAACGTAAGATTGAATTTATTTTCTGTATGCATAATTTTTGTTTGAGCACTCAGTGTTTCAAAAGATTAGGGAAAAAACTCTAAAATGTACATCAGAGCATCTATAACCCCATGGACAGACCCCCAGCTTAACTGTTATTACAGTGTAGTTTTGGTCAGTTGGGGTGTGTTGAAAGGATGTAGGGTAAAACAAAGCTGAAGACTGAATTTCTTTCCTTAGTCATGGTTTTCATTCAGGCCATCGCTGGATGAAACTGTTAAAAAAATCTCTAAAATACATCTAAGAATATCTAGAAACCTCATGGCTTCTGGGGACCTAGTGGCCCCCAGCCCTCCTGGCTTAATACAGTTACTTCCACTGCAGTTATGACAGTGTTGTCTTGGTCAGTTAGGATGTGGTGAAAGGATGCAGGAAAAAAGCTGACGAGTAATACTAAATTTCTTTCGTTTATCATAGTTTTAGTTAAGGCAATCATAGGACAAAAAAGTTGTTTTAAAAAATCAAAACTGCATCTCAGAGCATATAGAAACCTTATGGCTTCTGGGGGCCTAGCAACCTCCAGGCCCCTGGCTTAATATTGTTATTTTCATGCAATTATTACGGTGCAGTCTTTCTCAGTTAGGATGTGCTGGAAGGATGCAGGAAAAAATCAAAAACTGAAGAGTAAGGTTACATTTCTTACTGTGATCATGTTTTTTATTTAGGCAATTATTGGATGAAAAGGCTGTTAAAAAAAACTTTAAAATGCATGTCAGAGCATCTAGAACCCCACGAATATGGCCTCAAGACCCCTGGCTTAATGTAGTTCTTTCATCCACAATTATCATAGTGCAGTCTCAGAACACATTGGATGAATGACTGGATGAATAACTACCAGAAAAAAAATGAGTATATAGAGTAAGATAAACTGTGAGAAAAAGGAAGGAAATAAATGTAATCTGGATAATGAATGTAGGCCAGGATGTGATGGGCAGCTTGGGTGCATGCAACATATGGAGCCTTTTTTGTCTAGAGTGACAGTTTACCTAATGTGGCCATGTCCAGCACAAACTATATCCCTAAATATAAACAATCACCTGTTAATATCTTACACCTCCTTACTTTCCCTTCTTTGAATCATTTCCTTATTTTAATTAAGTTCTCTCCCCTATTTCTAAATATACCATAACCCTGTTTCTTCTCTCACTTAATATTGCAATTCCTGTTTGTATTATACTAGCTTACATTTAATTTTTCTGTCATTAATAAACTCTACAACAGAGAGAAGAGACTGTTGCAGAAAAAGGTGAAGTTCCAAGACTGAAAAACTCCCTTATTAGCCTCAACATAAAGTTGAGATCCCTCATCAAAACCAGACACTAAAAACAGGGTATATATTAGATCAGCAAAACGGCATTACAGCTAATGCCGTTTCACTGATGCACATAGACTGAAATCCCAAAACAGTGAAAGCTCAAGTCAGTGATTTTATTCCAGGGAAAAATTGCTTGGCCTGAGCTATGATATTGCCCTTTACCCCACTGTAGTGTGATCTCAGAGTTGGTATATTTAGTTGGGGGGGGCACAGTCCCCCACAATGGGTGGTGTGGGGAGTGAAGCCCCCCACTTTGCAATGTTTTAAGTGGTGTGTTGTGTTTTGTTGGTCTAAAACCATGGAATGCTGCAGTCATCCCTCTCCATAAAGGGGGAGCGACTACAGACCCTGGGAATTATCACCCCCATTAGCCTTATGAGTCTGATATATAAGGCTATGGAGCTAATCAGCATGGACCTAATTAACAAGGGATATAGGGAATCTCTAAACTGTAGATCCCATGCAGTTTGGTTTTGTGAAAGGTACATCATGCCTGTTAACCTGGTTGACTTCTTTGAGGCAGTCACCAGAGCTGTAGATGAGGGCAAGGCAGTTCATACAGACTACCTCAATCTGGCCAAGGCCTTTGATACCATTCTCCACTCAGAAATTATGGATAAACTCACCAAACTAGGCATCAACCCCCTATATCACTAGATGGGTTGCAAATTGGCTCACAGATAGAACCCACAGTGTGAAAGTAGCGGACTCCAAGTCAGACTGCCAATCAGTCACAAGTGGAGCCCCAGAGGGATTGGTTCTGGGTCCTCTCCTGTTTGTCATCTACTTCTCAGAAGTCCAGGCCAACATGGAGGGTTTCTGGTTGACCAAGTTCGCAGATGACTGCAAGCTGTGAGCCATTATCAGCTCCCCAAGTGATGTAGACATCCTACAGAAAGGCCTCGCTGAGACCAATGACTGGTATCAAAACCATGGCTTTAAGCTGAATGCCAAAAAATGCGTCATCCCCTTTGGGAAAAACTCAGTTCCCACTAATTACCACAGTGATGGGAGCCCACTGAACACTGAAGACATTATAAGAGATCTGGAGACACATGCTGACGTCTCTTTCGACCACCGCATTTCCACTGTGGTCAGAAAGTCTTTCTATGTGGCACATCTCATTACCAAGGGTTTTGCATCCAGAAAGAAAGAGGTCATCATCTTTCTCTACTCTTCCTTCAATAGGCCAGTCATTGAGTATAATGCTTCATTTGGCATGTACCTCACTAGACACATGCAACAGCTGGAAAGGGCACAAATGTACCTCACTAAGAGGATCCTAGGCCTTAAACACATGTCCTACATGGACAGACTCAAAAAATTCCAGCTATTCTCTGTCTTATATCTACTAAGAGATGATATCTGCTTGACTTACAAAGCCATGTCTGACCCAAGTCTGTTAGAAATGCTACATCTAAAGAAATCCCATTCCCAACGCACCACACACTCCAGAGACCTCAACCTCATTACAATAATCAACAGAACATGCTGGACGGGCAGGTTCATAACCCAAAGACTGCCCATGCTCTGGAATAGACTTTCCATACATGTCAAGCAGAGCACCTCACTGGTCCTCTTCAAGAGAAATCTTGATGAGTAGATGGGAAATAGAAAGTTCACCCCAGAGATCACTCCAGTGGCTCTACTTGATAGAGGCACTGAGAACTAATGTCGGGCGGCACGAAGCCAGGACACTTATATGGGCTAGGCTTGTAAAGGCTCCAGGGTCATTAGCCTAGTACACACCTATGAAGCTGTAAGCCAGCTAAACTTTTCTAAATATTAAATCACTGTCACTGGGGGGCACAGTGGCACAGCAGATAGCATTGTCACCTCATAGGTTTGATGTTTCAGTTCTCAGTTGAGATGCCTTCTATGCAGAGTCTTGATGTCCTCGCTATGTTTGCATGGGTTTCGTCTGGGTGATCCTGTTCCATCCCATATTCCAAAGACAAGAAGTAGGTGGATTGGACACTCTAAACTGGCCATGGGTGTGAGTGTGCATGTGAGTCTGTGGTACGAAAGTACAGCTGTGGCAGGGCTAGCAATATTGCAGTGTGAACCTTGGCTCTAGATGATTGTCACTGTTGAGGTGACACCTTGACCCGGTGCGCAGAAATGGGAAAACGGGGTGTGGATGGCTGGATGGATTAAATCATTGTCATATAAGTTGTATCTAGTTTTAAACACTGTTTTCACATTATGTCTAATTTGCCATAATTATTTAAACTGTAGATGCTTTGTATTATTTTTGAAGATTGTAAAATGATTGCTCTTAGAATGCTTTTGTAATACTTTGGCATTTTTCTCCCCAGGCCTCCACTGAAAATGGGCACCTACACAGTTTGAGTTTCTCAGTAATAAAATGTCAATAAATAAATAAATAGAAGTAGTAAGGGTTCTAGCATTGCTTGCAGCTCTTCTGTGAGCTGCATAATTTTGGAAATCACTGCAAAGTATATGAAGCAAATACAGATGCACAAACATGGTCCCTGAGTTCTACAAGTGTGCACCTCTAAATGTATAGTTAAAAAAATATATACTCTGTAAACAAATCTACTTTTTTATGTGTTGCAGTCTGCACAGAAGAAGCACACAAAATACACACGTCTCAATGGATCACGTGCTGTCTTCTCCACTTCACAGCAATACAGCATCTTCAGCAGACAGTAATCTAGCAGTGTGTGTACTTCTGTGCTGTAACAAAAATGCATATAAAAAACTCAACTTTTCATCTGACTATTCCTGTGGCTGCCATTCATGTAAGTGGAATAGAGGTCATAGTTTAAGATGACCAGATGTCTAACATTATGGTGTATTAACCAGCTGAGTGATCAGTCTATTAAAAAAATCCTCATTGCTTCCCTGTCCCTAGGTTGCTGCAATGCTTCTTTTAAGAACCATGTCTCGCCTTCACCTCTTCCAATTTATTGGGCCATATCAGCAGAAGAGAAGAGGTGTAGCAGCATGAGATCAGCAACAGAAGCTGTTAAGTAATAATGAGCAGGGGTGTAGTGATCAGCTAGATTTATCAGAAGCCTGCAAACCAACTTCTTCCTTCTCATTTCACAGTTAAGGTCAGAGTAATAGAATAAATTCTAAATAATGTCCTTGTTCCACTTTACAATGATATACTGCTAAGAAAAAAAGAAAAAAAAAGTAACTGGATATAAATAAATTGTGGAAAATTTACTGGGTAACCACTTTTGTTTCATCCAGATATGAGGGTCTCTTGTATTTGAATGAGACAAATAGCATTTACCTTCTTCTTCTTCTTTCAGCTTTTCCCAGTTAGGGGTTGCCACAGTGGATCATCTGGCCATTCATGATTGGCAGTGGAGTTTTACGGTGTCGAGTTGCCAGCCCGGCGCCCAACCTTCCACAGAAGGCACACACATGCACACACACCTAGTGCCAATTTAGAGTGTCCAACCCACCTACTGCATGTCTTTGGGAGGAAACCGGAGCACCTGGAGGAAACCCACGCGACCACAGGGAGGGCATGCAGACTCCACACAGAAGGCACCCCAGCATTGAACCAGAGAACCTCTTGCTGTGAGGCGGCAACGCTAACTGCTGCACCACTGTGGCTGCCCATACAAATAGCATTTACCTAATAGTTACCATTTATTTTTATCCATCTGGGATATTTTCTTTTCTTTGTATTTTTATGTGCTCACATTGAGAGGTAAGCATGTTTGTCTTGCTCAGATACAAGAGTCTCTCTGTGTTTTCTTGTATTTGAATGACAAGAAAATCCCTTGACTAATACAGCTTTGGCTAACTTTTTTTTTATCCATTTGGTGTCTCTCTTTCTCTCTCTCTATTTTGAATCATCCTCATGGGCATAATTAAAGATCATGAAATCAATGCTGCATATCCTGCTATGGATGAAATTCCACAGCAATGGCATATTAAATCAGGTTGTCTCTGTATCTCTAAGAAAATGAAAAACAAGATATGAAGCGCAGTGCAATAACAAACTAGTAAACGAAAAGTGCACTGTTAAGAGGACGAACTGCACCGGACAACTAGAATTCCAATACCAGCTTTATTGTACGTAATATCATGCCTGTATGTGTCATTGTGTAAAAATCTCTCATTTTTGTAGTTAAAAATAATTCTTGGTTTTGGGTATTGGATACCCTTCTCATATTCAAACGTGTCCCTTAAAATTTTTCTTTTTTTCTTTTCTAAAATTCTCTCACATTTCACATCTATGTCTTTTCTCAAGTCTAAATACTTCTTTCTCTCTAAATCAACAGTAAATAAAAGATCATTTGTGATTTTTCCATTTACAACATCAATTTGCTTCATTAAACAATCAATATCATCTTCATTGTTCTTAATAATAAATAACTCTCAGGAGCTCAAAGCCCCATCCGTCAAACATGTTAAGCAACTTGTCATGAAACTTAGTGCCTTCTTTTACATTGTTAGGGTATTTGTATATACGTAAACCCTTAGGAACTATTTTTTCCTGCAGGCACTCTTTTAAATATGCATTATCAATATTTAAAATCCTGTATTTAAATAATAAATCATTAAGTTGATGCAAATGGTCAGCATAAGTACAAATATTATCATTGTCCATACAGGAAATGTCTTTAAATGCTACTTTCCGTTTGAGCCACTCGCTAAGAGTAACATCATTGTTTTGTAAACAGTCACCTTGATTTCCAGGCAGCCTGCGAGTGTTGCCATAATTGTTCTGTTCCAAAGCAGGACTGTTGTCTCGATTCACGATGTTGGGAAAATTGTTGGCTCCACAAGTCCAGTGTTCGCAAATTCCACGCTGTCCCGGTTAGCCCCATTACTCGTTGTCCCTCCATTGCTCTCTCCAAGCGTGCGTAGAGCGTTTTGGTTGCCCGGAGGTGTCGCGTTGCTTTTCTGACTAACCAGCGTGTTACAAACAGGAGTCAGCAGTGCAACTAACTGACTCAGTTGCCCAATAAGTGCCGTAAGTTGATCCCCTGAAGATGTAACAGAGCCCAAACGGGTCGGGGAAGAACGGTCCTCACTCTCCATGGAAAAAACTGATAAACAAGATATGAAGCACAGTGCAATAACAAACTAGTAAACGAAAAGAAAGAAGAAGAAAATGAAACCCCCAGGACCTTAGGATTCATATACGAGCAGCTTCAGTAAAAAAACTAACTAGAAATGTGATTTCAGCAAACTTATTTAACCCAATACCATATATACGGACTCAGGCATTTTTAGTCAGCTGAGCAACAAATATAGAGAGGCAGATGACTGCAAATAATGAGTAGTGATATACACAATAGAAGTTATTTACTGCAAATATTTCCCTTGCAAGAAGAAACTGCAGATAAAGCATTCTTCATACTTTCACAATTGAAATGTGCGCCTGACAATTCAAAATTCTGAAAATCAGACTTTATACACTTTTTCCCATACCTATCAATAATTTTCCCATCCTTATCAGAAAGAGTATGATTGAAATTAAGAAGAAAGTGACATGGTCAAACCAAAAATGGTGCCTCTTTCCTTGAGAAGACCAGAACTAAATGCCAGTAAAACTACCAGTCCACAAAGGTTACTTCTACTTTGTGACAGAAAAAATACAATAAAAAAAAATGTTAAAATGCTATGCCAGCCCCACAAATGAAAAATAAACACAAGATCTCCACAGGAAATATGTCTTCAGTTAGTTTATACTACTTTTAAATTGATGGAAAAAAATGAGTGCTGCATTTAAAAGTCACAGTCTCAAGACAGTCTGTTAAAACACAACACTTCTAGCTTTAAAATTACTTTCCTGGAGAGGAAAGTAATAAAACTTCAATAAAATTAAGAAAATGGAAGGTTTCCCAAAGAGAAATTATCCACCCAACAAAGAAAAGCACAAGCTGACTGTCAGGCCTCAAAGGAGCATACTCTTCAGTGGCAGTGAAGCTCTGAAGGGCTTTATGCCAAAACTTGTCTTTTAGTCAGCTCAGCTCAAGCTGCTTGACAGTTTAAATGCATGGAAGATACCCTGAAGATTTGGAAGCAGGCCAGCTGTTATATCCTTGGTAGGATATAACCCATATAGCTAAGGCTACTGCAGCAGTGATCAGTATGAACATCTGTTTTCTACTTTGGTGATTTATATGGGGTTATGTGGATTATAGTATATTTTTCATGGGTCCCTATTGGATTACCAAAGTTTCAAACCTTTGAACATCATATGGTCGAGACCATATGATCAAAGTTTTAAAACTTTGAATGTTTTAAAAGGAGATCACCGTACAGCGTGGAACTGGGAATGTACTGTTTTTCTCACTGTAGTGTGATGTTGGACTTGGTATTTTTAATTAGCAGGGGGTTTATTTTATTTTTTTTTTTATTTTAGCTTTGAAGTTTCAAAGCTTCAATCATATGGTGTCAGCTGCATGATCAAAGTTTGGAAACTTTGGTTATCTGATAGGGAGTAAACCGAAATTCCATTAAATCAAATTTTACTTAACTGAGATGACAGTACCAAAACCTTAGTTTAACAAACATTCACATCATGGGAACTTTAATCCAGGAAAGGAGGCAGTTGGCCAACATGGGGAAATTTTCCACACTATAGTGCGATGTCAGAGTTGGTATATTTAGTTAGGGGGCATGTGGGGGTGCAGCCACAATATTGAGGGGTGCATGGGGTGAAGTCCCTCACTTTGATGGATTTGACATGCTTTGGTATGTTTGTTTTTTTATGTTGACCAAGTGTTCCCTTTCCTGGATTAAAATTCTGGTGTTGTGAATGTATGTTAAACTAAGTTTTTGGTATTGTCGTCTCAGTTAAGTAAAATTTGATTTAATGGAATTTCGGTCGACTCAAGTAGACCCATTCAGTACATAGGTCAGCAATGGCTCTTAACACATTTTTGTGTGTAAATGATGTGATTAATCTTTATTCAAAATTATAAATACACTATATTAATATTTCTAGTAATAATGCAAATCTAAAACAGTTCACAGCTACTTCATGGCATCAGATGAAAAGATACCTATTGGTGAACTCTGCACTGATAGCTGGTGCCTATCTTCATTCTTCACGTAAATATATGTGCTTTGTTTAACATAACATATGCATACATTTCATTTTTATTTTAATATCATAGGCAGTATCCACTTGGGAACATCATGTGACAGCATTAGATCAGCAGATATTGTAATTTATTTTCAATAAAAATCATGAATGTGTTCAACATTGATATTTGTATTACTGTTTTGCCTGACAAGGAGTTTATGCAGTGCTTCATTGTATGAAATGAAAGATTACATAATGCTGGGGAACTTCTCACTTCGACCTGGTGACTAATTACCATCCCTTTGCAGGCAGTGATACTTGTTTAGTAGTTAATATAGGTATTTTATGTACCTATATCAGGCAGTGTCCAACAGCTTTTCACATGCTTAGTCACTTCAGAGGTCAGGAATAGCTTCTTAGACAAATATGTACCAGAGGAAATGTGAATTATTTTCCAGAAACATTATGAATGTATGCCATAGTTTAATGATTATATTAACTTGAACCAGAAGGACTTCCAAGATGGCTGCACACTGAGTAACAGCTTAATTTCAGCTCTACCAGTTTGCAGTTTGAAAACAGAAACTTAGAAAAGACAGGCAGTGAATTTGTCTTTTTGGGTAAATTTTAGTTACTGGCTTGTAAATGCACAGCCTGTATACAAATGAAGAAATTTAGAGAACTTGAAAGAAAACCAACCAGAAAAGGTAAAGAGAAAACACTGACTAGAAGAATTCTGCAGCTGATCAGAAAAAGCAGTTCAAGCTCCAGCTTTGGTACAAGACATGACTTCCAATAATCTATGGGAAAAATATAACTCACATGTGCTCAGAGCTGATTAAAATAAATGAAACAGAAAAAAAAGCTGGAGACTGCTCAAGAAGAGATGTTTCAAAAATTGATAGAATTAGAGAACAGAGCATGTAGGGAAAACCTGAGATTTTCTGCTGTACAAGAGAAAATGGGAGGAATAGACTGTATTAATTTTATGAAAGCACCAGTAAGCAACTGGTCTTGTATTTCACAGCAGGAGTTGTTAACTGAAAGAATGCATTGTGTGTATGCTCCAAACCTGGTTATGAGAAAAGAGCCAAGATATCTAACAGTAAAGATGCAATCCTACCAGCAGAAAGAGGTGATGCTGTGGCAGAAGGACAAAATACTAAAAGTTGGAGACAGTAGAGTGTTAGTGGAAAATGATTTCTCCTCTTCTGCCTGGTGTACATTGAGTAAATTTATTCAAGCAATCAGGGAATGTCGAGAGGCAGGTTTAAGATTCAAGCTGCTGTAGCCAGCTATCTTCAGAATATTTTTTCCTGGCGGGTCAAAGTAATTTTTTGATGCAGAACATGCTAAGGAGGAAGTACAAAAGGTGGTCCAACAAAAAGTGAGCTGTCAAACAGAAGGGAACTCTGCTTCTTATTCTCTGATAATAAAGCTCTTAGAGAGACTACGCCAGTAAAATCTTTTCCAGTGTTCCAAAGGAAAATGATTGAGAGACATAGAACGACACAGGAGTTGACAAGATGATCCAGAAATACATTGGAGATGGGAGATGTAGATCAACAGGAGGAAAACCAGCAATTGTTTGTGTCTTTTGGCTTTTCCCGGTTAGGGGTTGCCACAGCGGAACTCCGGTCCACTAATGGTTGGTAGTTGATTACGTGCCAAGTTACCAGCTCTGACACACAACCTTCAATAAAGGTACGCCCATTCTCCATGTCTCCATGCAGAAGACGCTCTAACTGAGAATCAAACTGGACATCGTCTTACTGTGAGGCGACAACGCTACCTCAGCACCACCACTGCGGGTAGGAGGAAAACCAGCAATGCAGAAAACTAATGAATAAATGTGGGATTACAAAGCATCACTCACATTTGTGAATTATGGTGGAACAAGAAAACCTAGAACTATTTGACTTTTTTGATTTTGTTAAACTTGTAGAGAACTAAAAGTATATGCCTTAATTCATGTCATTAATGTTTGGAAGAACTTTAAGAAGAGGGGAAAAGGAATGAGAGATGTAACTGATTTGTTTTCTTAACAGTGTTTGTATAAAACATGACATATACTGCATGTTATATAGTAAAGAGTTTTCAGTTATTTTAGTGTGTTATATGGAAAGTAAAGTAAACAGGTGCCCCCTTTTTACCTTCTTTCTTCCTTCTTGTTTAGTTTTAAGAAATGTAGGCACTGCAGTGTAAAAAGAGAAGAAAGCCTGGACAAAAGCATGTTTAAGATAATAAGCTGCAATCTTAGGTTGTGGAGGTGAGAGACAAGTTGTAATAGTATACAGAGCATGATAGCATGATATAAGTAAAACTGATATGCTTTTTCTTACTTTTGCTGAGGGGAATGACTGGATTGGCTTGATCTAACAACAAGTTTTAAGTGGAAGCAACTAAATAAAAGAACATTGAATATAATGAAAAGTTTTCCTTTAGCAAATAAATGTTCACAATCCAACATGAGAAGCTAGAAGCTGAAGGCAACTGTGTATCTGGTTCTTATCTTTCTATGGAGACAATCTGATAAGAGGGCAATAAAAAACAAATACTTTTTCCCCAATGGCTAAAAGATAATGTTTTCTGAAAACATTCAAGTTGTTTTCTACATCTGGGAGAGGATTAAAGATAAGACAAAAACAGACAGTAGCTAGTATAAGTAGAAGCACAGGCGTTACCATATGTCTTAGCATAGATAACCTTCATTATGTCAGTTAAAACCTGTAAGTGTAGCTGTCAATCTGGGACAATTTTTCCTATTAGAAGGTTAAACTTCATTATTTGAAGATGTACATAGTTTTGTGTGTTTGCATTAAATTAATAGGTTATGGGGGTGCTCTGTGTGTGTGTGTGTATATATATATATATATATATATATATATATATATATATATATATATATATTTTTTTTTTTTTGTTTGTTTAAGGATTTTCATTAAAATAAAAAGTCTTGTAAGATGTGACATAAGTTCAAATGAATATGACAAAAAACAATTCTATGAAAGATTAGCTTGCCAAACAGTGTATGCATGTAACACAAAACCTGAAATTAGACACTGAAAAAACTGCTATACATAACAGGTGGGAATAATAACTTCTTATCATAATAGCAACACTTACCATATCATCTTTGAACATTAATGATCTTGCAGGTATATATAAAAAACAAAAGAGTAATGAACTATATTAAGAAATGTAGAGTGCAAATATCTATACTACAGGTGGACACATTTGAAAAGAACGGAGAATGTGAATTTGATAAAGAAAGTACTTTAAGATGGTTATTCAGAAGAATATATGAGACAAAGGAACAGGGGAGTACTTATATTAATTGCTAGAGGTGCTCCAGTAGTGCTAGAAAAGGGAAAAAAGACAATAATAGTAAATTAGTAGCAGTAAGGGGCTACTGGCAAGGGGGGGGGGGGGATTACACTAGCATGTATTTATATTCCACCTAAATCTGCTACAATGGAGCTTAAGAAAATTCTGGGGGAAATAATCATCTTTCAGCGGAGAATATTGCATATAGGTGAAGACTGAAATTTGATTTGCGACAGTGAGGATGTATCAGGGGGCTTAGAAGGGAAAATATGACAACAGAGTGTAGATTTTTGAAAAAAAATCTATGAGAATATTTAGTATGGAAAATGTGAATTCAGTAATAGGAGCACAGAGAAAATTTGCATATTATTCCCCAAGTTACAAAAAGTGGGCTAGGATAGAAAAGACTTATATTTCACATGAACATGTGCATTTAATTGAAAGTTTTGATATGCATCCAGTAACTATTTCAGATCATACAGCAATAATAACTAAAATAAAAATGCATTGTAATGAAAGAAAAAATGAGACACTGGCAGTTATTAGGGAAGTTAGAAATTTCTTCTGAAAATATAGGTAGCGAGTGGGATAAAATGAAAGTGGAGTTTAAAAATAGGTAGAAATAAAAGAAAGTGATATGATTAACAAGTGATAAGAAATATTTACAGTGAATGACAAAAGTTAGAGTATTGAAGAATGGGGGAATCTTACAGAACAAGAAGAGGCACAACTGCAGAGTGTTAAAGACTACCTGGATAATATGCATTGATTTAGAAAGATTGCTGTTAAACAACTGTTTTTGATAACTCCAGAGCACAAAGGCTTTTAACACACTGGTTCAGGCAATAGAAAGTAGGAAGGTTTGTTGCCAAGCTTAGGGAGCCCATAACAAGGAAAATAACCAGAGATTCTGTAGAAGCATTAGAAATATTTCGGAAATTTTATGAAAACCTGTGTAAAGCAGAGAAATGTGGAAATCAAGAAAAAGTACAAATTGAAATGTTTATGGAAGAATTAAATATGCCAAGGTTAGAGGTAGATGTGACTCAATTAAGGGTTAAGATAGGAGGAGATGAGATAAAATGGTGATTTATAATCAATCTGCTGGAAAGTATCCAGGAACAGATGGTATTTTCTGGGGGCATTTAGAAGCTAGGAAGGAAGAAAATGATAAATATCATTTTGAAAGGTGGAGAAACACCAATATCTTGGAAGAAGACTGTGGTGGCTTTAACACCTAAAGATGGTAAGGTGCCTACAAATACACCTTCATATAAGCCCATTTCAATTCTAAACCATAGTCTAAACTGTTTATGTCTATGATGGCTAAAAGAATGGCAACAGTCATGCCAAAATTAATAGATATGGATCAAGGTGGAATAATGGAGAGGAAGCAGATGTTTGATAACATTAATAGAGCAATGATGATCCACAGGGAAGGAAAATATAAGAAAATGCCACTGCTGTTGGTGGTTCTTAATGCAGAGAAAGTGTTCAGCAGAGTAACCTGGGATTTAATGAGTAGGGCGGTGGAAGTATTTGCATTCCCTGACACACTAATGCAGTTAATTAGGAGGATATATAAGGGATCAGAGGTGAAAATTAAATTGTGTGGGGGGGGGTCCTCTCTGATAAGTTCTATTTGAATAGAGGAATCAGGCAGCAGTGTCCTCTTTCCCTTTTATTTACATTATATTTAGAACCACTGGCAAAGAAAATAAGGGACTCAAAAATTCAAGGTATAGTAATCAATAAAAGTTGGCATTATTTGCAGATGATATACTGTACCTGATGAAACCAGAAAAGGACATTTCAGTATTGTGAAACATTTTGAGATAGTTTCAAGTTTTTTGAGATACAAGATTAATGAAGACATAACAAAAGCAATAGCTGTAAACTATGTACTTACACATGATTTGGTTCATCGATACCCATATTAATGGGGGCATGATAAAATGAAGCACTTAAGATTATGTGTTAAAAGGATTATGTTATGGCAGCCAAGGATATGTGGGAAGGGAATAAACAAAAGATAATACAAAAAGTGAGAAACTGGAATTTCTGTTTTATGGCTATGGATAGCAAGATACAAGCAGTGACATTTTTTTTTTGTCCCTTTAGTTTTATAGACAGGTCAGGCATATTCGTATCAACCAGAGAAGTTGTAGATAGCAATTAATGAAGAGTTGAAGGATTTTATCTGGGAGGGGAAGAGGGCAAGAGTCAAGTGGGATAAATTGATGCTGCCAACAGAACAGGGAGGTTTAGGATAACCTGATTTGCAGGGGTATTTTAGAGCTACACAGTTAAGGCTCCTATACAAAGCACA
The DNA here is from genome assembly GCF_019279795.1 of Protopterus annectens. NCBI lineage: Eukaryota > Metazoa > Chordata > Ceratodontiformes > Protopteridae > Protopterus > Protopterus annectens. The sequence continues at coordinate 1,724,628,047 of NC_056739.1, read as the reverse complement.
AGCAGAACACTTTTATTCAAAGTGGAAAGGTATGCTGATGAAACAGAGAGAAAGCTGAAGGAATAAGGAGACACTGGGGTTTTGGATGCAAATCCTTAAGGTGAATAACAATTTTTTTTGCGTCTTTTTGCGTCTTTCAGCTTTTCCCGGTTAGGGGTCGCCACAGCGGAACTCCGGTCCGCTAATGATTGGTAGTTGATTTTTGCGTGCTGAGTTACCAGCCCTGATGTACAACCTTCAACGAAGGTACGCCCATTCATGCATGTCTCCACGCAGAAGACGCTCTAGCTGAGAATGGAACTGGACAGCGTCTTACTGTGAGGCGACAATGCTACCGCAGCACCACCACCGCAGTTTAAGGTGAATAACAATAACCATACAAAATATTATATTGACGAAGTAGCAAAAAGTATTCTAAGAACTAAGCCAACACAGAAATGTAGAAAGGAAATTCTGCTGAGAGAAATGACTGCAATTAGGGGTACAGAAAATAAGAAGAGGGCTAGAATTTACTGTAGAAAACTGGCAGAAAAAACAAGTTATTGGGAGAAAACAATTAGTATAATGGGGAGAGGCCAAGAATAAATTTGGACTGCAGCTAGAGATTCCCTTCCCTATCAAGGATGGATGTCAGAATAGAAGGAAAGAGAAAGTAATAGGGGGTTCCTAAGTGAAATATTAGTACTGGTGAGTTTTTGGTTGAATCTAGAACAGAAACTGCTGTTAATAAAATGGGATAATTAGTAGGGCATAAACAATATTGCATGATAACTATAGTAATTAATCAAAGAAAGTTATGAAGGATTGTGAAAAAAGATTGGATAAGCAATTCAATAAGAAGCAATTGGAGGACATGTGTATGGCTCTCAAATATGCAATGAAGTCTAGAAGTTTTAGGATTTTTGCTTTGAAGTGTTTGCATGGGTATTTTTATGCCAGAAGCAGACTCCCAAATAATTTTCCTCAGGTAGATTGCAAGTGTTGGAGGTGTGATGGTGAAAATAAATAATTGGGAACATTTTTTGGTCATGTAATGAGTTGGCAGACTTTAAAAATTCCCTACAGACCACTATGTCAGAAATAGTGGGTGAGAAAATTGGCGTAACTAAAGACACGAGTTTTTGATCTGTGTTACAGAATTGGAAATGCTAGATAGAGTAAGGCCTTGCTGAGTTTAATTCTGGTAACTGCTATAAAAGCAATTAGTAGAAAATGGAAATTGAAGTCTAAACCAACCATATTAGAAGTAGTGAATATAATATCAGAGGTAAAATAACTGTAATGAGGATCTTTCGAAAAGGGTGAGAGCAAATTACATAGGAAAAAATTGGAACAGTGGTAGCAATACATGCAGAATAATGTTTTGGTGGAGGAATGAGGTTTAAGGAAAGGCAAGAACTGAATGAGCTATGTAATGTTTATTGGCAATTACTCTATAGAAGATTATATGGATGTATAATGTTTGCAACCAAAAATATGTCAATATGGTTTGTTTTCATTCGTATAAATGTATGATTGCCTATGTCATAAGTGATTCAGTAAAGATGTTTCACGTTTAAAAAAAATAACTTGAATCACAAAGTAATTAGATGGTACTCTGTGGTATGAAATTAAAGCATATACAATGCTGGAAAAATCTTACACTGATAGTATCTATCACTGCACTGCAGATATTTACATTTATATGTTCATTAAATATGTAAATATGTATACAATTGTAATTATGCAAATATCTAAAAAATGGAGTGACATCTACAAAACTGCTTTTCAGCAACTGAAAATCATGTCTGCTTAAACAAAAGTCCCACTGATAGTTGGGGTCTATCTACTATGGTTAGATATTAATTATTTGTATTCAAATAATAGTAAAGCATTTGCATTATCTAATTATGTTTTCAGCATAAAATCATCATATTTGTCTGAAATATTATCACTGTGAAGTGTCTTGAAAAACTTTCATATTTTAGCTTTCTAACTTTTACAGTTTTCAAGCTACTTATTATTGGTTTACAGGTAGGTTGCAGACTGTATCCTGAGAAGTTTGACTTAAAAGCTGCCCAATTAGGAAATCAGCATGTGTCAGATGTGAAGTTGTAGGTATTAAGTTAAGTTAAGCAGTATAGTTCAGATGCTCATCATTTGATCACTGTTGTAGTAGCCTAAGCTCTACGGCTGATATCCTGCATAAGATACAACAGCCAGAGAGCTTCCAAAGCTTAAGGACACCTTTCACACCCCCATAACATTGAAAGCTCAAGCTAGGCATGGAGAAAATAAGTGGTCTGACATCCTGTTAGTTTCAGCCACACCTAGGCTACACAGGATTCACCATTAGCCACACTGCCTTTGCCATGTATCAACTGTAAGGGAGATGCATGTCAGTGGCCATCATCATCATGACTCCAGGTCTTTCCATGAATACAGTTGGCATTAGTCAGTAGATGTGCAGGTCAGTGATTCACACAGAGGCAGCAGCTACAGACACCATGGCAGAGATAGTAAGCATGCTCTTTGGCTTGGCTGAGTACATGCAAGAGCTGCTTGGACTATAGGATGAACTGCAACATATGAAAAATGTAATGTCATATAGGGACTTGAATCAAGCATGCATGCGTGCATGCAGAGGCCATTGGTAGCCCACATGGCATCCATAGGTGCATCTCTGAGTCAGGTAGAATTGCCACCCTTTTGCTTCTGCAGGCCATACTGGCCATGGCAGTTCAAGGATCTAGACATGAGTAGGGTATTCATACAAGCTACAAGCTTACACAGATGCTACCCACCAGGGCATTCATACAAGCTTACACAGATTCCACCCACCATTCTGGAGACTACATTATTGTCATCCCTGGCAACAGCAATCACCACTTAGGAATGGTTACTCTCATGGTTGTGGCTGAGTATGCTTGTTAAGCTATATGCATGGGATGCCTCACAAGGCTGCCTGCTCCATTTCTTGCAGTTTCATACCATCCCTATTGCCCTTTGGCTGGTGTGGTGCCCCACCTAGTCCTGCTGATCATCAAGGTCATGGACACAGTCCATCTATTGGGTCCCAGTATGGGATACCACATCAAGGGTTTTCATGCATAGTCTCACAATACTATGCAGTCTCTGGCACAAAACACAAGTCCTGAAACTGCATAGCCACAATACACATGACCAATGTTTGTGACTTGGCAGCTTCACCATGCCACTGGAGGATGTAATCATTCTCTCCCATGATCATTACCCATATGATAGCATTGTCAGCGACTGTCATTCTGCCCCATCCCACCTGTGCAAATATGATGACTGTGTCCTGTCTACCCTCTGACCTGTGTGGGTAAGAATATCTGATGTACATTATATCTAATTGGTGACCAAATGCATTGCCTGAGTGTGATAATGACTGCATCTGTTTTATTCTCTGTCGTGGGCTAGTGTTGCAGTACATTGTGCCTGCCTCTACCTTGCATGGGGTGCCATTCCAGTCAGTTCTTTCAGTAGCTCCTCTTCCATGGCTCCACAAAAAGTCTCCTACAGTGTTGCACTGTTCCCAATTTGTATCTGCTTGCATATTACCATGTAGTATACCATACAGCAAACAATGAAAAACTGATTGGAAGCATCTGGTGCATACTGTATTATACCACCAGATATATCCAGGCAGTGGACATGTCCTTTTTTAGGAGCCCAAAAACACATATTTAACAGCATATTGTGTTTGTAAATGACTGGTGTTATAATCCATCTTAATCATGGTCTGGGGTTTCAGATGGGGGTCATCATCCATGATTTCAGGTCATATCCACTTTCATCAGTAACACACAACAGTAGACACTATTATATGTGATCTACTGACTGTTAAAATGAGAACAGTATATATTCTCTTGTTTTCTTTTAAACACCATTATTGAATTATCACTTGTGTGAGGATATTAGATATTATCTGTGCTAGCATTGCTGGCTGAAGTTGTGTAAATACTTGTAAATAATTATAAATTACCCTGTGTTATATATGTGTTATATATGCCAGCATGACTAGCTATAATTTTGTAAATAAGTTTATGTTTTTGATTATTACTTTGATTTATGTAAGATGTTTGAATCAAACAGTGTTCTGGCTGAGCAAATGCACGTTTTTAAAAAAGAACTCTGAATGTAGGTTATGCCAGTCAGCTGTCCTAGATGTAATGTCATCATGTGCCAGAGTTGAAAGGAATAGAATATCCACAGCAGCTGTTTTGTTACTTTTTAAGTCTAATATGAGAGAGTAGAATTTTCATAACAGCCTTCTGTTACTTTTAAAGTCAAAGTGCAGTTATTGTAGTTGTTCAGTTGTTCAATTGTCATTTTTTTTTTCACATCAGTAGTTATCATTCAGTTTTCCAGAGCTGTTCAGCAATAATAGTAGGAGTTGTTATTCCGTTGCTGAGGACCAGACAACAGCCTGAAGAGTGGCATAAATTCTTATCTTATAATAAAACATAACGAAAATCACACAGTGCAAAAAAACAAAAAGGAACACTACCACACATCCACTAAGACCAGGGAATATCATCCAATAAAGCTTTATTCTAGTACCTCGGCCTTTCGCCTTCTAAGGAATAATTCATCATCAAAAATGCACCCTATAAATATCCACTGCTGACAATTAAACAGTTATCCAAGTAATACACTAAAAGACAAATCATTTTATACTCTAAACTTTGTAAATCACATAACATAATTAAATATAAAAACATATGATAAGTTCTTTAATATTGAATCATATGATTAAATATTCACAATGATAAATTACTGTCAATATTCATGCCTCTAGGAGAGAACGTTCTAAAATTCAAGATCATTCTACAGTCTAACCTGTTGAGTTCATCTTTGAAAAATGTCCCCAAATTTCAAATTAGGTCATGCCAATACATTGAAAAATAGATTATTCTCAGAGCCCCAATGTGCAGACATAAAGTGGTGGCCTACTGGACTATTGGTATTACATTTTCTCACGTCCCCAAGTGTTCCATAATTCTCACCTTAACTTTTTTTGTTTGTCCAACATACATTTTTTTTTGCATAAATTCTTATCTTGCCTGGTAGACGTAAGAGTATCATCTTGCCTTGCTGACTTAATTAGATTAGATGGGGACAGTTAATCTCTAGATAGTTAGGGAGCTATAGTTAGAAAGTTAAAGTTTTTCTACAATCAGTGTGAAATCGATCTTACAGAGTTATTTTCATAATTCCTGTGTATGAAACACTGTGGTTTATTAGAATCAGTTATTCAGTGTATACATGATGTTCTTCGTGTTTCACTGTTGCAGTCCTCACAAATGGGAATGTCAACAAGGTTTTCCACAGTCTAAGAAAAGAATCAGGGAATGTTTAGATTTGCCACAGCATAAGCCTCTAGCTATACCTCCAGTTTTGGAAGTTTTGGAAGTTGTGGATGATGTTTTCATGGAAAATTCTTTAAAGGACAACCGCGCCCTCAGACTCAAAAAACATATTAATTTCATCATGGTTTGATGTTTCCTACATTTTAACAGCACTTTGAGACTATTTGTAGCTTTTTAGATATTTTTATATGCAATTTCTGACTCTGACCACATGGGGTCTGGCATATTGAAAAAATTCAGACTGTTTACTCTGCCTCAACTATCCCAGAATGCATCATTTGTCTCCTGAAAATTGCATCAGATCTGCCACTTTTTCCCTCAAGTTGCCATGACTTCATTGACTTAACAGGCATTCACTGCAGTCTTCAAATCCACTACTTTTGGTTAAATTGTTATCCTTTTTAAATGACCACTTGAAACACAAGCAGTGTAAATGCTACAGAACAGAACACAAAAGTGCATTTACTATCTTTTTCTCCTTTCAAATGCTAACTTGCTTTCTTTTGTGAAGGCTGCAATCTAGCTCTCCAAGGAATCTCCCCTCCCACTTCACACCTACCTTCCCTAGCTGTCAAACAGCCAAGGGTAATTTGAGCCATTATCTGCATGTGATTGACAGCTCATCACAGCAGGTGACCAGACCAATGTATTGTTTGCTAGTCTGCCTTTTCCTCCTTAGTGGGAGACTTTTTTTGTTGCACTACTCCTGTCAAATTTAAAACCAAGCAACATAGCACTGGCAATAGTTCCCTGCTTTGCAAAGCAATAGTCTGCCACTTATTTTCCCTTCCTGTTTAAATAGCCAACAGATGATACACTATAAACAAATAATTTCAGACCTGCATGACAGCACACACATGCTTTGAGTCACTATTAAAAAAAAACTTATGGTAATGCATACCAGTTGTAAATTGTTGCACTTTAATTGTGCCAGACATAGTCTTATGCAATAACATCCTGTTACTGTCTACATGGTCACTGCAAAATTATCCTTTTGTAGCCGTTACTGTACTTCATCAGTAGGGCTCTTAATAGTGAGATTAGTCAACTTATTTGGCTGGACTTCACAGTTCCAGCAATGGTCAACTACATATACTGCACCATATATTGGTTTACTCAGAATTTCACCGCTTAGTATCCATGGTCTTACTACATTTTAGCTTTACAGCATCTCAATTTACAAAGTCTGTGCTATATCCATTTATCTCTAAATATAACCCCTGTATACATTAAGACTGCGCGTAATGAAGATCCATCACGTATGAAACACTTTATTTTAATAGACCTTACAAATCTATAGCAATCATATACCATTTAATTTTTAAAAATGTACCAGAAGTCAACTGATCCCTCAGACATACAAGATTAGCTGGCTTTTGGTTTACAATGTGCAAAAGTGGCAATTCCCACAGCACTATTGTGAAAAGCCTCTGTACCTCGTCAAGGTAGCCAGCATCACAGAGGTCCACTCACACCACAATACTTCCGTCTACAGCCTGATCCACTCACATCACCAGTTGCATCCAACAGTCTTCCAGATGCATCAAACAGTCTTCCAGATGCACGAGACGCTTGCCCAGCCAAAAAAAATCTACATGCATACATTTATTCAACAAGGACCAGTCCTTAGACACTGTACAAGCTCCAGCTGCCGATAAATAAAAAGGAATCATACACAACTTCATACCGCTCCATTCACACAATAGTACTGCAAATCAAGGCTAAGACGAGACATTCCACAATAGCAGTCTCTTGGTCTACATCTGCACAACATGACAGATCTTACACAAGTTATGCCAATCGATTGACCTTTGTTATTTTATTTAATTCTAGCAGTACACATACACATCACTATTTCTGAAAACTTTTTCACTTCACAATACCAGTACACATTCCATAAAATATTATCATTTGTCCAGAGCCTCAACTGCTCAACAGCAGGAACACCATGTACCTCAAAATTGCAAACTTGCATGCTCAGCTCATTGTTCCCAAATGACCACAACCAAACAAAAGTTTCACCCGGACCAACTTGTTACAAACTAGTATCCCTACTTAACAACCTGAGCCCTCAATGCTATGAATGCTTCACTATTTCATGCTTGGATTGATACTCCATTGAAAATGGCACTTTCCAAGTGTGTAATGTGCAGGACTATAATCATACCATTCACAGATGAAGCCAAAAAGATACATTTAGTGACTGCATGTAATAACCAGTCCATACACCATCAGTAATACAATTCTACCTTACATAGCTTATCAATTCCATCCATTTAACCATCAGACACACACACCATTTAATTTACCATCCATTAACAACTTAAGAACCAATCCACTTAGCTATATTCATCAAGTCAGGAAACCATAACATTACACATCACAAACCATCCATAACCCATTTGTAGACTCCATTTCACATCACATGAATTCATTGTAGCACCATGTTAGACATTGCATTCAACACGATGGTCTTCTGTAGTGAGCTGTACTACTTCCATGCATTGAACACGATGGTCTTTGCAATGTGATTCCATCGTACAGGTAGCCAAATGTAATTACCTTGCAGAAAAGAGGCTGAAATGTGGAAGTATGACCACTACTTTTCCACACAGCCAGGGGGTGCAAAGACCAAATCCTCAACTCTTTACACTCTGTATGTGCATAAAACACAATTAGTCTGCGAACATCCACAGTATGGATAACAGAGGTTCCCCGAATAGGTCCATCACCATTGCCATGGACGGTTTTGTCTTGAGCAAGAACATATCGACTAGATGGGAGACCCTACAGTCCCAGGTTAGTTGACATGAAATGTCATGGCAACAAATCCGGAGTGAAATACAAGACTCTGAATAGACCATAGACTATATCCAAAACAGGGGGTATAGCCAGAGACCTATGTTGTAAGCTCAAATGATGGAAGCCTGTTCTGAGGACAGGGATTATTCCTCCACGCTAGGCCTTTTATCTGTGGGGGTGGGCGAGTACTCCTGATACGAGTAATCAAGTCCTCAGCCATTTTAAGCATCTGCTTCTTCGTTGTGGTTCCAGGTGAGGGGCCCTTACCAAATGGTTTCCTGGGGTTTTTGGAAGCCTTGGTAAAGGCCTTTATAAAGAAGGTAGAGGGAGGTCTGAAGACGCCATGAGAAGAGGCAGATTTCTCGACTGTCTCAGCATCAGCAAAGGAGGCTTCGGTATAGCCAGGTAAGATTTTGGCCGACACCAGCCTCAGTACCCAAGGTACTGCTGAAGAGCTGTCGTCTGTAGGCAGAGGCTGTGTCATAGTCTTGCTGCAAACTGGGACACTAGAGGTCGGCTTAAGCGAGGTGTTGGTAGAAGCTGCGGACGCATGTGTCTGGCCTTTTCCTTGTGTTTTGTGTAAATGCGTGGTGGTATACCAGGCGACATTGTAAAATTCAAATCTTCTACAAAAGATTTTCAGCTGGTCGCCCGCTTTATGGTGCGCATACTGAAAGCACTAAAGTGACAGGCATACACGTAGTGTTCTGGGCCTAAGCAAGGTATGCAAAGGGAATGTAAATCCCTATGAGGCATTTGCTTCCCACAAGAAATAGAATTACCTTTTACTGCTTTTAGTGACATCGGTCTGAGCCAAGAAAATTATCCCCAATGGGGTACTTATCTTTTTAGATGACTTTGGAATGCTGATATTTAGTTCTCATGAGCTGTCCAACGGCACTTGCAAACTGCTTGGCACCTTGCGGCAATAAATAGTGAATAAAATTGCCTCTGCCGTTTCCTTTATACCCATGCAGCACTAACGTCAGGGAAGAAGTAAAGACAAACTACACTGGACAAGGACTTTGGAATACTGCCGACTGAGGGCGATCTCCTGATGACAGGACAACCCATTGGTGATGACTGCAGCTGTATGCACGATGAACATTGTCCAATGCCACCCACAGGAGCCAGTGCATCACAGGATGGGGAGTGTGTGAAGTAATACTGCAACATGTAAGGCATGGACATCTTTCGGGTAACAATTCACACAACTTTGATGTCCTCCAGTTGCACTGTTGTACTATTCCATGTGGTTGCCTTCTGCAGCTCACCATGAACTCTATTCTTAGCTAGATGTTTCCCTAGGAAAAGGTGGACGACAGCCCGTTCCAATCTAGCTCTGCCCACTGTGATTGCCCTGCTTGCATTTTTACACAACGTCTCATCGATGGAACAACTAGCTACTTCAATGATAGCATTGGTGGTGGTCCCACGTCCCTCAAGTCCCCTGAAGAGGCCATTCATTTTCTGTAGTGAGCTGTACTACTTCCATGCAATGTGTTTCCATCGTACAGGTAGCCAAATGAAATTACCTTGCAGAAAAGAGGCTGAAACGTGGAGTATGACCACTACTTTTCCACACAGCCAGGGGGTGCAAAGACAAAATCAACTGTTTTACACACTCTGATATGTGCACAAAACCCGATTAGTCTGTCAACATCCACAGTATGCATAACAGGTTCCTGACTAGATCTATCACCATTGCCATGCAGGATGCTTTGGTCTTTAGCAAAAACATTACATCGACTTGACGGAGACCCTCCGTCCAAGATTACTGCCAGTCAAATTTCATTGCTTCATATACATACATTTAGGCGAGTCTTTGACACGTCTCACAGGGGGTTCTGTTCAGTACTTTTTCCTTCTAGTTAAACCCATGTAGGTGTCCTTTTCATATGTTTTCTTAAATGTAGAACCCCCTTCATGAAGGTAGTCTGTATAACGGTCCATTCAGGTTGCGAAAAGCAGACATATATAAAAAAGTCCGTTTATAGCTCATTAGGCACCCCTCTGTATTCATTACTACACAATACAGGATTAGGTGGATGTTACTTTTCTGTGTCTCGAAAAACTTCGAAACTTAATGGAAAATATTTTCCTCTTTGATAGGCAAGATTGCCTTGTTCATCTATGATCACTACACAGTGTTTAGTTGGTCCACTGACTGTGGTAACTAGGTGTGATTGACCATAGAGGGAACCAGGGCTCTTGACCAGTATTGAGTCAACCTAGAGATGTACACTTTTTCCAGCTTGTTTCAGCTGCACATTTGGAAAGACTCGGAAGGGTGGTACAGCATGCAGACAATTCCCCTGCCAAGAGGTGGAGATGGCATCACTTATCACTGCCTTGTCATTTTGCAATGCCAGCCTAATTGCCTGTTGGAAAAGGCAAACGGGTGCATTGAGTCGCCAAACATGTGTTCAGTAAGATCTCTGAAGCTGTACTGAATGCCGGGTGCATCCCAATGGGTGTCACTTAACTGGTCAATCAGGGCTAATCTTGCATATTCTAGCAGTTGTTAGAACCACAAAATAGTTAGGTTCATAGGTTCATACTGGGCTATCTGCCCAAGGGCATTTATAAGCCTAGCCCATAGTTATGTGGCTTTCGCCACCCCTTTAGTTTGAATAAAACTATGCCTATTATTTTGCTGTGCCTCTGTCAAGCAGTGACACTGAAGTAATCCCTGGGGTATATCTGCGATCTCCCATCCATTGTTCAAGATTCCTCTTGAACAAAGCCAGCGAGGTGCTCCGCCTCACATGTACCGGGATTTTGATCCACAGCATAGGGAGTCTCTGGGTGATGAATCTGTCCCTCCAGCACGTTCTATTAATAACCGTGTCAAGGTTTAAGTCTCCCGCCCTTGTGGTTGAGTGATCTAGATTATTTGAGGTGAAGCATATTCATCAAATCTGGGTTTGACATGGCCTTATATGTTAGGCACAGGTCACCTCTGAGCAAGCGGTATGAGACTGAATAGAGCTGGAGTTTTCAGTCGGGCAGCATAAAACATATTTTTGAGACCCTTTATCCGTTTGGTGAGGAACTTTTGGGGCCTTTCCAGCTGCTGCAGGTGTCGGGTCAGATACATTCTGAATGGGGCATTGTACTCATAGGTCTAATGAGTGATGAGTACAGGGGGACGATGACCTCCCTTGATCTAGATGTGAATCCCTTCATCATCAGGTGGGCAATGTAGAAGGTTTTCCTAACTACTTTTAGCAACATGAGTGTCAAATGAAAGGCTACTGTCAACCTGGGTCCCCAGATCCCTGATGACCTCTTCTGTGCTCAGTGCATTGACACCTATATGGTAGCTAGGGGTAACCTTGTTTTTCCCGAAGGGTATGACTATGCACTTCTTGGCGTTTAACTTTAGGCCATGGCTCTGGCACCAGTTATCCGTTTCTGTGAGGCCCTTCTGAAGGATATCTGTGTCAGATGTGTTTTTGACTATGGCGCCCAGTTTGCAGTCATCTGCAAACTTTCAGCCATAACCCTCCTGTGTTTGCTTGTACTTCAGAAAAGTAGATGCCGAACAAGAGTGGACCCAGGACTGAGCCCTGTGGGACACCACTTGACAGGCTCAGCAACTCTGACCCTGTGGGTTCTGTCCTTAGCCAGTTTGCAACCCATCTTGTGATGTATGGGTTTACATTCAAGCTGATGATTTTTCGCTGATACCCGAGTGGGGTATTGTGTGAAGGCCTTTGCCAGGTCGAGGTAAGCTGTATGGACTGCCTTTCCCTCGTCAATGGCCTTGGTGACTGTCTCAAAAAAAGTCAACCAAGTTTAAAGGCATGTTCTGCCTTTGACAAAGCCTAACTGGGTTGGATCCAAAGTCTGCAAGTTCCCTATGTCTTTATTTATGAGTTCCATTATGATCCTCTCCATGGCTTTGCAGATAAGGCTTGTCAAGCTAATGGGACGGTAATTTCCAGGGTCGGTGGAGGCACCGCCCTTGTGAAGTGGGACCACAGTCACAGTACGCCACTCCTTGGGTACGTATCCTGAGGTGAGGCTAAGATTAAACAGCTTTCCTAACTGCGGGTTTAATTCCTCATTGAGTTCGTGGAGCAGACGGCCGGAGACACCATCCGGTCCCATGGATGCTGTGTTTTTTGCCTTGGAGAGAGCAGTTCTCACCTGGACAAGATGTTTGGGGGGCTACAATCCTTTGGTATAGATATCTCTTTTTGGGGGGAGGGGGGGAGTTTGCACTGAACCTGTCAGCCAGTATGTTGGCAATGTGTGTAGGTTCAGTAATCTTCACATCATTTTGAACTAATTCTGAGCATATCTGGGAGTTTCCTCCTAGGTTTCTAACATAGCTAAAGAAGGCCTTATGATTGTGAGTCCTTGGCGATTTTTCTCTCAAAATTTGCCTTGGATGATTTTATGACAGCTCTCAGTTTTTTACTTATGATCAAAGGTGTCCTACCTTTCAAGGATTTTGCTCTATCTTGTAGTAGCTTCCTCCTTTTGTTGTAGAGCTTGTTTATGGCTGGGGTCCACCAGACTGGACGCTTGCCTTTGGTACAAAGAGTCTTAGTTTTGTTTGGGATTGCCTGATCCATGCAGTCCTGCAGGTGCTGGTAGAAGGCATTTGTAAGGGATTCAGCGGTTTGAGTAATGTTTACCACTGGCTCAGGGGCCTTAAAGGAGACCACACTAGTTTTTAGAAGTGTGAAGTCGGCTTTTGAGAAGTTTTTCACTGTGGTCTTTTTTATTTCAGGTGGGGGCAGGATGAGGACCTCCAGCGAGATTAGTTTATGATCTGATCTCACCAGTGAGGGATATACTTCCTGTGTTGAACATTGTGATCCCATGTTGGTGATGATGAGATCAAGTATGTTTTCTCCTCTTGTGGGGATGGTGACTAGTTGTTCCATGGCATTTGAGTTTATGAACTCCATGAACCTTTGGGCTAGAGTGTTTGGGCTTGAGAAGTGTTCCCAGTCTATATTAGGGTAGTTGAAATCACCTAGTATGATGGTGTTTGGAGATACATTGATCCCCTCCAATGTTTTCAGGAAGGCCATGTGAGGTTCCCGAGTTTGAGAGGGTGGCCTGTAACATGCTACAAATTGCAGAGCAGTATTGCCTATGGTTAATTGCACCTGGATGGTCTCCGATGCTTCGTGCGTTGCCACCAACCTTGAGGTGTGGGTGTCCTTTATGAATATGGACACCCCCCTCCTTTCTTGGTGTTGTCCAGATTTTGGGGCCGTAACACATGATGAGGTGAAACCTGATAGTGCTCTCAGGAGCCTTGAACCAGGTTTCTGTCAGCACAGACATCGATGTTCTCCATACTGAGAAGGGCCTCGAGTGCGTGCATCTTGAGATTGAGACTTCTGGCATTGAGCAGCATTACCCTTATTTTTTTTCCTTTTTTGTGTTCTCGGGTGGTAGGTTTACAATTTGCACCTTGCCTAAAAAAGGCACTATGGGGGTGGCAAGAGCCTTTGCCAATATCCGGAAGCCTAGGGGTGACAGGTGCAAGCTGTCCCTTGCGAAGCAGCGTGGCTTGTCCAGCATGTCATCCCAGGCAGACATTGGATCCCCTTTGAATGACACCAGAATTTAAGCCAATTATTACAGCTGATCATCTTATCACTGTATTGTGGCATCATTCTAGGTGAAGGTAGGATACTGCTCAAGGTCAGGGTCATACCTGCCTGGGCTACATAATCAGACAGCTCCTCAATGTCACTTTTCATGTAGTCAGGAGGTACGTCTCGGGTCGTTGACACCAGCGTGAACAATGACTGAGTCGTACTTGTACCTGCTGTTGAGAGACCTGAGTGGTTGTGTTATGTGGTGGATTCTAGCCCCCGACAGGCAGCTTACTGTGACCTTCTCCTTACTCAGTCTGGTGGCGGGGCGTCAGTGTGTCTGACTATGGAGTCTGTACCTCCCTTTCAGACACACTTCAGTACCCAGTCCACATTAGTAAATGTGCTGTTTCAACCTGGAGGTTTACTAGTGTCACCGAATCGTGAAATATGTCTAGCAATCACCATACTCTTCTCAGGACGTTCACACTTAGCAATATTCTTTGGTATGTCAGGTATAGACATGGGTTGCGTTTCCAAGATCCCTCGTTTAGCTTTTATAACTTCCAACATCAGGTCATATATGTAGTCAAACTTTCTTTTCTCAAATATTGGTTTGGCTACCCACTCCTGTTTTGCTTTTGGGTACACCACGTGATACCTTAGCTCTCCCTTTGCTGCCGACATCTTTGTAGGGAATCTCACCACTGCTTGCTCACGATGGACATTCTCATTATGATCCAGGATGGCAAGTATGATTCTTGCTTTCATTCCTGCAAAACTAAAGTGCTCAAACTTGGGGCAATATTTGCATAGTAATGCATGGAACACCTCAAGATCACCAGTATGGCAGAATTTGGTGATGTGCTTCAAATCTTTAATGAGAAATTTGTTAGCAACAATTCTCTTCAATGCACTGTGACAGGCATCATCTTCTTCCAACCACTTTGTCTCGTCTCCATCGATGATTGGCATTTCATGTCCACAACAGGAAACCTTGTTGCCACCTCCCAACTGTGTTGATCAGTTACATGGTAGAGCAACGACAACCATTTCTCCTCTAGTACTACTGCATCCCCTTCACACGTTTCAGCACACCACCACAGGTGAGTTGAAATACTGTGGCACCACTGCAATAAGTCTTGCTTGCCTCTCCTTTTCCCAGCCTCAGTGATTTTCTTAGTCAAATTTTTGGTCATATGCCAGACATCAAACTGATGATCTACATTTGGAAATTCTGTGCGCATCAATAACCTTATTCCAGGATGTCTGTCTGTTGCCACAAGGCTGACATTAACATTTTTATCCAAGTTTTTCATGCACTTCTTAAAAGCTTTCTTCTCCAGTGCCACTGAGGATACACCTCGGCTGACCTGCTCCAGGCAGAAATCTACAATGAATCCAGAATCCAGGTCCATCATGCTGTAGCAGCAGTACTTTGCAGAATAGCCTGGACTATCACACCGCCCATCTCCAGCTAACCTTACTTCCTTACCCATTGCATCTTCTAGCAGGCGCGACTGATGCTGTGTCCAAGTATGCTGCAAAACGGGGAATAAATACTCCCGTTGAATCAAATAGAATGTGGTTTCACTTATAAATTCAAGTCCGAGATAAGCACTGAATCGAGCTATATGTGCATATGTACTTCCACTGAAAAGTACAGGCGATGCCAGTAGAAGATTGCCAGCTGGCATTCGGCCAATTAAGGGCTGACTTTCCCAATGGAGAACTTCATGTCCACTAATGCATGAAACATTCACTGACACATAGGATCCCAACTTCACTTTCCTCAGTTCCACAGCAGAGGTGTGGCATTGTGGACAGGTCAGTTTCAGCAACAGGCAATCCAGGCAGGACTCAAAGACAATGAACTTTGATTCTCCAACCATTTTCTCGTCTTCGTCCTGTTCCAGCACTGTGTCTTGATCTCTGGCGTAGACAAGTTGTCAGAAGTGTACAACCAGTCTGGATCCTTTTCCACATCATCTGTCCACTGAGAAAGTGAGGAGCTGCTATGCATGCTCGTGTTATGCATGCTAGTGTTATGGACGTCCTTTGGTAGCTTGACCGGAGTACTGCAATGTGTAATCTCCGCAGCAATGTATGCACTAGAGCTACATGTGGCCTCTTCAGTGCAACTTTTGTCCTTTTCATTGGGACATCTAATCTCAATCAGGTGCTGATTGGCATTATTGAAACTGTGTTGCGGTCTGTCTGCACTCAATTCTGTTTGTACATCCTTCGATTTTTTAAAATATGTGTGGTCTAACAGTGGTGAGACTCCTACTTCTGGAACCTGTACAGCTGCATCAATCATAGTGCATGGTACTGTTTCAAGGTCCTTTAGCTTCACTTGAATTCCTATGCTGCTACCTTTCTTTTGGGGAAACTTTGTCTGACATGCGACTGTACTCTGACTGCAAATCCCAGTCTCCATTGCGTATACTTCCATGTTTTCGACTACCTCTTCATACAAATCAGTTGCTTGAACCTACAATCACATAAGTGTTAATCAGTCAATGCATGACTAATGACAAAGTTAACTACATACACTCTATGATAACAGGATAAGCATTTTGATTGCAGACATCCGGACTCAAAGTCAAGGGAGTCACAATGACCTACATAAAAATTTTGTAATTTACACTATTACTCAGCCAATCACAAACTGAATGCTTATCCAGTATCGCATATTACTGTAGGTTTTCATCTAAACTTACTTCCACACATTCTTGATGCGCTTGACAGTCTTCCATTCGGTCTTCCACAGTGTGTCCTGACGCATCATTATCTGCATCCCTTTGATTCTGTAGCTGCACATGCTTCCTCTGCAACAGATACAAAAAGTAAGGCACATTAAAATTACACATTCACCTGAGTAGTGAGTAATTATTTGTGCACTGAAGAGGTAATACAATTACTCACCTTGCGTTGCACAGACCGTTGCTCTGTCATAAGGTCTTGCAATGTGGCTCGTTTTACTCAGAAGGTCTTCAATAAGCTGCATGAAAAAGTACATCCAATTAACTGTTGCAATTTGAAACACATGCAGTGCCAGTATCTCAGTGCATAGCGTCAGTTCACTCATTAAACCTTTCATTGATCCACAGATACTCACCTTCTGCTGCTGTTTCTGCTGCAACCGATGTACTGAAGATGTCCGTGTCTTGCTGTTCGAAAGTGAGAAAATAGTGGGTACTGCCGCTTTTATTAATCTCCGTATTGGTCGCTTGGGTCTCATCTCATCAGGAAGTAGCTGTTGCTGGTAGTCAAGTTGAAACTGGCTATGCTCAAAGTGTTGAGAGCAGAGGAAATGTCGTGGCTTTGCACTACCCAAAACTTCCTTAACAAACTTCGGTATGCTACCAACATCTCTACCACAGTTAATCACCCACTGTCTACACAGGTTGATATCGTGAAAACCGATGGAATGATACCCCTGTGGCAGATTGTCTTGGCGCATACTACAGTTGATTGCAAAGCAGGAAGGCATTTTGGCGATCACCTAATAAATAGAAATTACTATATCAAATCATACAGTACACATAATTCATGCTAAACTAGTTACACTCATTGATATTCATACAACCTATGCGACTTAATGGTTAAAAATCGATGTGCAATGACATATCCAAATTTAATAATGGCTGCTTGTGACAGTCATGCAATGCATTGTCAGTGTCACTTGCATCCGCCTTCTCTCTGCAATCAAAGTGTATCCTCACTTACAGCCTTTACGACACATGAAGTCTGCATTGACTCAGATTTAAACTGGGTCACTGTAAACATCTACTTTTGTGCATGAGCAATGTGAAAGCATTTTCATGGAGGTGAATTTCTCTTACCACAAAAACACTTTGTGCTACAAATTAAAAGACGCAGGATGGCATATAGCGATTGTATGCCAATAATGAAAAGGCCTAATAACTTATGGATTCATTAGTCTTGCATAGGCAGTGTGATCGGACCTGTACATAATTAAAAGCCAGTAAAAGTAGGACATACACTTTTGTCTGCATGGTGTGAAGGACGTCAGTTGCACAGGTGGAGAGTGATTTAAAGTTGCATGGTGTGAAGGACGTCAGTTGCACAGGTGGACAGTGATTTAAAGTTGCAGAAATAAGTTGCAGAAATATTGCTATAAAAAAAAAACAATCACCATCATGATATACAACAGTGAAAATGGCTGTAAGTACGTACTCTGCTCTCAGAGCAGCATCAATTTAAAGGCAATGGTGAGCGGATGTACAAATGTACACATGACACATTAAGTATCCAAGTCAATGATACTAACTTTATTAGTGTACAAACTTAATAAGGTATACAGTATTTGACAAGTAAAACCATTTTTCAACTGTGAACAGCAAATGCACAGCTAACAATAGACATGTCAGTGTTCAGAATAAATCCAAAGTCCCTCAAAAGCTCTAAATCCTGTGTACGAATCGTCATCTGCACATGGAAACTGTTCTCGAATTCGTGACACTACACAAGCGGGAAGCACCATTCGATTTCCAAATCCCAGCCTTCGATTGTTATGCACCCACAACACATATGCACGGTACGCCACAACCCGGTACAACCTGAAATATAGAGCAATCCTGTGGTCAGAGAGAGACACAGAGAGACACAGAGAGACACAGAGAGACACAGACAGACAGACACAGACAGACAGACAGAGACAGACAGACAGAGACAGAGACAGACAGACACAGACAGACAGACAGAGACAGACATACACAGACAGACACACAGACAGACACAGACAGACACACACACAGACACACACAGACAGACACAGACACAGACAGACACACACAGACAGACACAGGCAGACACAGACAGACACAGACAGACACAGACAGACACACAGACAGACAGACACAGACAGACACAGACAGACAGACACAGACAGACAGACACAGACAGACACAGACAGACACAGACAGACAGACAGAGACAGACAGACACAGACAGACAGAGAGACAGACACAGACAGAGAGAGACAGACAGACACACAGACAGAGAGTGAGAGAGAGACAGACAGACACACAGACAGAGAGCGAGAGAGAGACAGACAGACACACAGACACACAGACAGAGAGAGAGACAGACACAGACAGACACACAGACAGACACACAGACAGAGAGAGACACAGACAGAGAGAGACAGAGAGACAGAGAGGGCAGAGACAGACAGAGAGACAGACAGACAGAGAGAGACAGACAGACAGAGAGACAGAGAGACAGAGAGACAGAGAGAGACAGACAGACAGAGAGAGAGACAGACAGACAGAGAGAGAGACAGACAGACACAGACAGACAGAGAGAGAGACAGACAGACAGACACAGACAGACACAGAACGTACTTGTTTGTCCACTGCGGTAGTTGATAACACCCTCTACGCCGACACAGAAGCCTGAATATAGTTTTTAAATTGTGGGTATAAAGGCATGCAGAGTCAAACTGTGGGTGCACAGTTATGCATGCATTGTGACCTGAAGTTGACGTTACTTCTGCCCATTTCTCAATTGCTCTTGGAGAAGACACACAACATAGGCATTGGTGGCGTGGTCATCATTGTGCATTTCCCACATAGGCACCATGTCATACTTGACAGACTGCTGTAATCAGGGTCCGGCGGTTGATGCTGACCACTGTTGCACAAGCGGCTGCTTTCCTTGGCTCACCAGGTCGATACCTTGGTTCAGAATTGATATCCCTGTCTTGCACTAAGTTGACTGTGCCCTGCCATGAAGTACTGTTACAATGTGGGAGAGAAAGAGCCAAAGGAAATGCATGAGAATTCTCAAATGCAAAATAAATACATGTGTTCAGTGTTCCCAATATTGCATGCATGTACACATCCATATATGACAGCCTGGAGGAGAAATCACCCTCACTGAAGACACCATTGACAGTGTTTCAGTTTTGGGCAAAGTAAACTATATCTATCAGAAGCCATGTAATCATAGTACTAGAGGAAATAAAGTGACTCGACTCCACACACACACACTCCACACACACACACACACACACTCCACACACACACACACACTCCACACACACACACTCCACACACACACACACACACACACACACACACACACTCCACACACACACTCTCCACACACACTCTCCACACACACTCCACACACACACACTCCACACACACACTCTCCACACACACTCCACACACACTCTCCACACACACTCTCAGACTCCACACACACTCTCAGACTCCACACACACTCTCAGACTCCACACACACTCTCAGACTCCACACACACTTCTCTAGACCCTTAGTCTATCCATCACTGGCAAGATCCAACCTCTCTTGTTTGGCATATATTTTGTCGAGGTACAGGACAACAAGGAAAGACTGTGGCTGACCAAGTACACAGATGACTGCAATAATTGACTCTCCAGCAGACAAGCATCCACCAAAAGGGGTCTCATAGCAACAGACAACTGGTGCCACAGCCATGGCCTCAAGCTACATGACAAACTGTATAGTTAGTCATCCCCTTTTGAGAAATAAATAAGTGAACACAAATTTAGTCTTCCCTCAGGATCAGAATTGAGTACAATGCCACTTTTGTGATGTACCTTACCAAACACCTGCAGCAACTGGAAAGACACCAAATGTACCTCAACAAGAGGATCAAAGGGCTCAAACAGATGCCGCCGCTACCTGGGCTCAAACCGATGCCATACGCTACCTGGTTAAACAAACACCAGCTCTAGTCAGTGGCATACCGCCTGTTCAGAGGTGATCTGTGCGTAACGTATAAATCCATGTCCAACCCGTAATTAGTGGACATGCTGTACCTCACAAAATCCAAATCACATGGAGGTACGTGCTAGAGACTAACCTCAGAATTGAAATAAGACATGCTGGAGGGACAGATTCATAAGAGGCTCCCTTCACTGTGTAATAAAATCCCAGTACATGTAAGGCAGAGTCCCTCATTGACTCTTCAAGAAGAATGTTGATGAGTGGATGTGGGATCTAGTTTTAGCCGGGTATCACTTCTGTGTCACTGTTAGACAGAGCACAGTATACCAACCTTGAAAAAAGGCCATAGCAAAATGTAAAAGCAGGTGTCGAAAGCCAAACAACTTCTCCATAGGATTATACATTACCTAGGGCATATAGCCTAGTACTAACCTATGCACTAACTCCAGTTATTCAGGACAGGGGCATGTACACTCAGCGTGAGCGGTCTCTGCACTTTACATTACATTTGGCCAGCATTACACAGAACGAAACTGGCGCGGACCGCATAAACGCATTCCAATTTTCAATTTGCAAATGCCAGCAATAGAGAAATAAAACGAGTAATTATCAAAAATCATTCTACAATACAGCACCCATAATATAATATAGCAATAAATACGAAAGAGCTACAGTAATCAATTAACAGCAGCAAACAGGGTAGCACATGCGCACACAAAAGTATACAATCTATCAATGTGCAGTAAGACACTTGCGAGCACAATATAAGGTCTAGTAGTACAGAAGATCCATGTATAATTAACATCGGACTTCATTACGAAGACTTACCTTACTAAGTAAGAAAAAATTAAGTCAAGCTGCAGGCAATGTGTTAAATAAATTTGTTAGAGTCAGACTGTAAAAATCATTTAGTATTCAAAACAATGTCAATCAATAACAAACAATAATGCAGGAGAACTCAAGTATCTTATACTCTAATGTACATTAGGAGGCAAAAAACCATACACAAAGTTGTACAGAATTTTGACTGTTTTATTGGCGTGATAGCCGACATTTTATACAGTTTATTATCAGCTTTTGCCCACCTCACTGACGTGGTCAGTGACAGAATCTTACATAGTAACTTATGAAAAAGTGCTGAGATGGTGTTTTTCAAAAATCTTTTTCCCATGAGAATGTTACAGCCTTGGAAGTGGCTGCTGAGCCACAAGGACCTCCTGAGGGTGTAGCCAATTCAGGGCTCTTAGATTGGATTGAATACAATGGGTACAGTTCTTCTTAAAATGCTTTCCTTTGTTCCTTGTTTACCAGCTGGACACTATCTCTGATAGTGCGCACAAAACTATTCTTCTGGTGGAAGCAGGAAAAAAGATACACGTGCAGGCAGATTTATTATTTTCTAACTTTGCAAAATAATCTTCACTTGAAAGACATGAGCCAGGCTGCGTTTGAGCGCTGCCAAGGCCAAATTTCTGATTACACTGCAGCTTATGCTTCAAGCAATAATATGCGAGTTTATTTCTACTATTATTCTAGTAAAACAGAATTAAATGCATTACATATCATACTACTTTCAGTCTTTGTTTCCTATTATAGATTTAAGTACATTTATTTCTATCTAAAGCACACATTTCTCTATATATCTGACCACACAATTTATATATGTCTGAACGTTTGAATACACATTTTCCTAAGCAGCATATATGTAAATATATATATTTTTCTAAGCAGCATGTATGTTAATATATTTTTCTGGGCAGCACATACGTGAATATATATATTTTTCTAACATTCTCCCTCCTGTTAATGCATTTCATTCTATTTGAAACATAAACAGTATTATTTCGTTTCTTAGCCTTTTTCTTTCAAGGACTTTCAGCTAAGTAAGTCATTTGCTTTATATTTCAGATAGGCTTTCACTTGGTATCAACAAATTCAATTTCATATCCTGGTACATAGTTTCAGTTACTGATACGTCAACTAGGTCTTTAACTAATTTTTTCACACAGGGTATCCCGCAGCAGACACATGCTTTAATTATGAGCAGTACTACACAAATTGCAATCAGGATGTTCATAAGGACCCGACCCCACCCCCAAACAGATTCTGGAAAAGTTAGGTCCAGTGGGTTTGGGCCTGGTTCTGCCATTGCTGACACTCTGCTGTATTACCTCCAGGTGATCATTGATTTCATGCTGGTTGTCTGGAATGTCGCTGTATTCTTCTTTGATAAGCGCATATTACCACCTCTACGCCGCTAGGGTGAAGTCGAGAGCCATTCGGTTCTGTAATACAACTGTTCTCATTGCATTTATTTCATTCAGGG